>NC_137463.1:220058921-220211421 GCF_964235325.1 Thermobia domestica
AAAAGCATCATACGACTCGACTGGACCAATTCTCACACCTAAACAACCATAGACAGAAAAGAAACAGTATGGCTAAATAAGAGAAGATGCTCGTGGATTCTCTCATTGGTGAGAATACATCTTGGCTATCCTCCCAAGCACAACAGAAGACGGAAGAAGCCTGAGCCACATCGCCTGTTTCCACTCACGCACCAGCAGCAGAACTAACTGTTCCAACAATACTCGCTATAGCAGTGAACCACATCCTCTCAAAAGAAGAGTCGGGAAAGATTATAATCATTCCACCGAGAAACCACAAAGTCTGAAAAGTACCAGCGTTTTCAAGTTTTTCCTCTTCCTCTCTCCGAAAGGACAACTTCATCAGCAAATGATGCTACAACAACAACCTTCCCTAAGTTACAAAACAACAATTATTACAAATGTTTATGACTCCCAACAACAGTTTTCACCATTGTCTTCATCCTTTGTGAAGAGGTGAATAATATGTGATCACCATTGTAATGCTATATACATAAAAACAGCCTGTCCATATACATAAAATACTCTTGACTGAGTTGTGTGTATCATCCAAGTTCGTAGGATCACTGAGAAGTTTCTTGAGTGAGTCGATTGTGTAAATGGTTGGAGCTTTTAACTCAAAATATTACATTCTAAAATCGTGGTAATCGTTCGAGTTCCTTATGAGACAACAGTTGAGAGTGTCTCGTCTCGAAAACTGATGTCTCATCTTGGGAAACGTCTCATCTCGTTATCTCTTCACAAAATTCTGTGTCGTCTCGTAAGCAAACTCTAGTTATCACTAAAAATCTGATTATGTTGGGTAAGCCTAGGTGGCAGTTGAGACCAGGAGGCATTTGTGTAATTTGGATACAATTACAAATCACCAGGGGCGCACGCACTGAGTAGAGGTTCACAGAGTCCAGATCTTTTCCCCAAAACTTTATACTTCAACATACATTTCTACACTTTCTCAATAAAACTATACTTGTTAAACAGAGAAATAAATGATTGACGTAGCATGAAAATTTGATCTTATAATTCATCTGTACAGCTCACAGACGACGAGAAGAACTCTAAAACAGGGGAAGCGGGAAAAGGTCAACGACACGGTCAAGTCCATTTTCGGTTTTTGAGGTGTGGTCTATACTTAGATGTCGTCTGCTACTCCGGGTAAAATTATATGTGCGCTATTCGAGGAATTTGAAGCTTAAAATATACAAAACGATAATCATGCCTGTTGTTCTGTATGGTTGCGAAACATGGTCACTTACTCTGAGGGAAGAACATAGACTGAAAGTATTTGAGAACAAGATCCTGAGACGAATATTCGGACCCAAGAGGAACAGGAATGGGGAATGGCGGAAACTTCATAACGAGGAACTACATAATTTATACGGTCTACCCAACATTGTTAGGGTCGTCAAGTCTAGGAGGCTTAGGTGGGCGGGTCATGTAGCTGGAATGGAAGAAAGTGGAAACTCTTTCAAAGTCTTGACTGGAAGACCGATCGGTAAACGACCATTAGGAAGACCTAGGCGCAGATGGGAGGACAATATTAAGATAGATCTCGCAGAGATTGGAATACAAAGTAGAAACTGGATGCAGTTAGCTAAGGATAGAAGTCAGTGGAGAGCTTTTGTGAACGCGGCATTGAACCTCCGGGTTCCATAGGCTATAGAGTTAGTTAGTTTGCTATTCCGTGGTGTCATCTGAAACACCCGTGCGAAAAGTGGGCGAGCCCATCACTACGTCACACTAATTCTGCTACGGTTCTTCTCGTCATTTGTGAGCTGTACTCTTTGTCTTGTAATAACAATCTAGTTCTATCATTTTTTTCCACCTGAAAATATAGGTGGAAGTATTTTACAATTACTTACCGTCTTTTCGGGTGCATAATAATACCAATTCAATACTACACAGACGTAGTGACTTGTAGTAATGGGCTTCCCCCCCCCCCCAAACATTGTATCCCTCTCAACAAAAATTTCTGGGTGTGCGCCTGCTTATCACAATTACTATTAGCATTACAATTGCTTATAATCAAACATATACTAAACCAAACTAAATGAAACTAACACAGAACATTAGTGATTATATAAGTAGATGCCTGGCTTATTATTAATTTTTTAAAGCTCTTCTCTGCTGAAGAGTCTATCTTCTAGAACACTTTTGTGGGAAAACTTGTAGGTCATTTTAAAGTTCTTCTGAACACAAATTTCGACTATCACGAGTTCTGCTGACATTGTTTTTATCATCTGATTATTAAAGCTTTCATTACGCTACACACTGGTTCGACATACGCATTACTGACTGGTATAGCGAGAATATACTGAATTCTTATGAACAAGTTTGGAGTATCTGCTTTCTGAAGAAACTCACTCTATATTTTTTATAATTACTATTAACCTTATTATCAAGTGCTGACACTACATATTTCAAAACAGTGCACTTATTGTACTGTTAATTTCCATACAAACTAATTTTAAGTTGCATCTTCGTCTCTGTAAAATCAGTAAATGAAATTAATGCTATTGCCACGCGACAATATACGCATAACAATGAAAAGAATTTAAATATCGAGAATACAATCCTTGTAAATAACTAACAATTACGTACAGAATATACACGGGTGTGCAAAACATACGGACGAGATAAATAAAATACCATACAATACTGCGTAGTCAATGGAAATGAATGAAACGCCGGCAGCATGTTGGTTGGGGTCTTCCACACGTGCACAGGAAGAAAAACGTTGAATAACGTGCTGTCAACATGACTGTATCACTGAATGCGTCTACTTTCCAAACACGAAGTAATTGAATGAAAGGGACAGTTACTGTGTGTGTCAGTCAGATAACTCTTTAGGTGTACTGTGAGGGTGTTATTGATATGACCCGGAGTCATTCGGATGACTTCATAGAGGGAGAATAGATGGGAATCTGGAAGAACGAAGTGTGAAGAGTGAGGTCCAAGAGTTTTGTACTTCCCACAGCATTGTTCCACGTGCGTAATAAGCATTCCGAACCACAGTTACTGCTATGCGATGGAGAGGTGGTGGTGGACTACGGTCAACTACAGCAGAGGAAGATCGCTACATTGTGTAACATGCAAGAAGGGCCCGACGTCAAACAGCGCGTAGATTTGCAGAGGACTGCAAGTTATCCAATCACACGTTCCACAGTAGCACGTCGACTGCATGCAGGTAGTCTGCACGGCGGACATTATGTTGTATTCCGTTGGCACCAGTACATCAATGGAATACATAAGCATCAACTACATCGTTTGTAGTGCTGGCAAGAAAGTCGGCATTGGACTGACGAGGAGTGGGGTGGCGTTCTCTTCTCCGATGAAAGTAGATTCAGTTTGTGTAGTAATTGAGGACGTAATACTCATCTGGGAAGAGATGGGAACGCCCCATAAACTCAGGAACATTGTTGGCCACAATCATTTCGGTGCTCCGGTGTTCTTGTGTGAGGAGAAATAATGTTAAATAAGCATAACCAACCTTCCAATTTTCGAATGCAGTACACTCACCTGTCAACGTTACTATGACTGTTCCCCTCCAAATGCGTATTTTTACAAGTGCAATCTGCCCTAACTTCTTTATGAATGATAATGCAAGACCGCATCGAACAGGGAAGGTGGCGGAGCTCTTAGAACGAGAGCATATTCGGTGAATGGACTGACCTCCCTGTTCCCCCGACTTGAAACCCCACCGATCACGTTTGGGATGATACAGGGTCTGGAAGTCTTGCAGCACGTCCAGATATACCAAGGACCATCCAGCATTTGTCAACAGCAGTGGTAGCAGAACAGAACTCCATGCCACAAAAGTCATTTCTGATGTAAGCAGCATGGAAGCACGCTACAAAGCATGCATCGATTTTAATGGTGAACAGCCATTCTTTTAAGGACCATTTCACTCCTTCTAGGGCATTAATGTGTCGTAGTGTTTCCAGTGTAAGCTATTGTCTCTGTATAAAAGTGCAATTTTTGTTCTTCTAATCAGTTGTTTCTTTCTATTGTTTCCTGTATCATATTGTAGAACTACTTTCTCTATAGTTTTTAATTTATTTTATTAATTTATACAGATTTCTGGGTATTACTGGAAGTTACGGCCTTAAGCCCGTCACGCATAACAGATGATGTTCCTAGGCGAGCACACTATCTGGGCAAGAGGGCCGAAAGAAAGAAATGAATGGAAGGGAGGAAGCGGTCTTGAACCGTGTGTCAGGTACAGTCTTTGCATTTCCCTGATGTAAATGAGGAAAATCCAGTAAAAACAAAACTCAGGATGGCTAGCATGAAAAATCTGCTACACCTTTCCGACTGGGTGTCCTCACCAGGAATAGAACCCGGGATTGTGTATGGTTCAAGTTTCACCAATCTATGCTACTTGGGAGTTACATAGCATTCGAAACTTACTTTTGTCTTAACAAAAGAGACACTGACCAAAGCTTAAAACTTTATTTTAAATTATAATTTGTAACTGTTTCGGATATCTAGCATATCCTTCTTCAGACACGATCGAAATTAATGAAAATACAGACATATATATATATATAAATGATGTTATAACAGAGTTTAAATTCTTTAACCGTCATATATATGTCGGTATTTTCATTAATTTCGATCGTGTCTGAAGGAGGATATGCTAGATATCCGAAGCAGTTACAAATTATAATTTAAAATAAAGTAAAGTTTTAAGCTTTGGTCAGTGTCTGTTTTGTTAAAACAATTAATCCAAAGCCATGAATAGTCTTATTACTTTTGTCGTAAAGTTTTACACACCAAGTGGGTTATGTGGTATAAATGGGATATTTAAACCCGTAGATTTAATTCGTTAACCTGTAAAATGTACTTCGAAACATGAGTGGCGCCCGATCTTGTAACCTTATGTTAGACCAATTTGGAGGAAATTTTGTTTCAGAGAAACTTAACAAATTTTCATTAAAACCGTTACACAGTCACAAAATTTTGAACAGTGACAAATTCAACAGCTTTAGAAATGCCTTCGTTTTCAATTTAGATAAAATAGTTAATCTGACAGTTTATTGATTTCAACATTAAAATTGAAAAGATATGTTCACTTTTGTGTTCACTGTTTACTTTGGTAAATATTCTAGACTTCACACTTCTTGTTACTAAGAGGAGACTTCAACTGTGTTTAGGAAGATTTAAGTCTGAAGATGTTATAGGGCCACCTTTATTGCCACTGAAAACGTAAATCGTTCGAACGAGGTACTGAAATTTATTTATACATATTTTTGAGCAATGACAGCATCTATGGCCTTAAGGACGTCCCTCGCCGAGTACACTATTCGGGGAAGGTGGAATGAAGAAAGGAATATGAAAAGAACAAAGCGGCCTGGGACTTGTGTGTTACGTATCATCCCTGCAATTAGCTGGTGGGAATGAGGGGGGGAAATCACTCACGAGGAAGGTCCATAAACTGTGAGAGTTGAATTTTGACGAAAATTAGTGACAAGAATCAGTTCGAGTTGCTAAGCAACGTAGTAATAGTCACTCGATGCGCAAATGCTTCGTTGAGCTGCTACACCAACGCCATCTTGAAATCCAGTAGGCAATGTCCAAGAATATCCTTTTGGCACAAAAATTAATCAGCTTTTGTTAGATCTCTGTTTAGACCCCCTAGAAGTTAAAAATATTCACTTTTGGCAAATTTCCTTTGGGTTTGTCCCGGAAAGCTACAATCATGCCAAATTTCATCAATGTAGCCCTGCAGGAAGTGCTCAATAATTTGGGGGTGTAAAAGGTGTTCCATATAAATAACATGGGGAAGATTTTTCAGTTCTCCATAAAACCACTCTAAAGTTAGATTTTTTTATTTTTACTGATTTACTTAGGTAATGCTAACGAAAACATACAAGCATACCGAATTTCAAGTTTTTATTCCAATTCTAAGTACCTCAAACATGAAATTATATGTCCAAAAAAAAAAAAAAAAGGCCCATTTAAATAACATGGGAAATTTTTTCATCCTCTCTTTAGACCGCCTAAAAATTAAAAATATTCACTTTTGGTAATTTTCCTGTGGGTTAGTTCCGGAAAGTCAAATTTAATCATTGCTGCCCTACAGGAAGTGCTCAATAATTTATGTCAGTTCATGTAGTTTTATTTCAAGATGGCGTCGATGTAGCAGCTCAACGAAACATTTGCGCATCGAGTGACTATTATTACGTTGCTGAGCTACTCGAACTGAATCTTGTCACTAATTTTTGTCAAAATTCAACTCTCACGGTTTATGGACCTTCCTCGTCAGCAGGGCTGGCCTGAAAACGCTGATACACCTTTCCACCGCCGAAAATCAAACACAGGACAGCTCGCGCCAAAGGAGACAGCTTTATCAACTACGCTACGCGGGACAACAAGCATTGAAACAAAATATATAAAAATCCTCTCTATTGTAAGGATGCGTACAACAGAAGTGAGACTGTCTCGTATCGAAAATGCTGATCGTGAAAGTTGGTGAAACATAATTACACGCGCTGTTTATTTATTTAATTGTATGTCAACATTACAACAATAATTATGCATACATTTCCTGAAACTTTAAGTTTCGACTGCTTGATGTGAATCATTTAGTTTGCTTAGGTTGCTGTTCGCACACGCTGCTATTATTACGAATTCATAAGTAACATTGAGCAATTGATCTTCATGACACATTTTTTTAATGCAAAAACGTAAATAAATATATAAATGAGAATTATAATAGGCAATTAGCTTATTATTTTAATAGAATTTTGTTTAAGCGGAAGGCTTTTGTAGAAGGACAGAGGAAATTATGACTCAAGAGCTCCAAACCAATTTATCGCCATTAGCATATAATCCAATATGGCGACCTTCATTGTTGTATTTTTCCGTTTCCTATTACACCTTGCGTTGTTTACTGTTTTCGTTTAGTGTACATGTCTGAAAGAAAAATCTTTTTAACACTAAAACGAGATGTATGCTCTCTGCCCACATACAGCAAGAGTACGGATGCGCAGGATGTCCCCCTTAAACGCTTCTGTAACCTTGTCGAACTTGACCCCGCTCCGAGAGAGAGAGAGAGAGAGAGAGAGAGAGAGAGAGAGGAAAATGCACACAAGCGAAATCATGTGGCCGTAGCTCCTGTCATACTCTGTACAATTCCATCCAACATGTATGAGCATTAAGCATCTCGCCTACATAGCGAGGAAGAGTTCTTCCACTGTTTGATAATAATTGGACAATTAAATTAATTATACAAAAATAGAAAAAAAGAAGTGGGAAGACTGGTGGCTTATTTTCCCATACACGAGAATCCAAATACAAAGAAACAGATCCCGAATGGAACTTGCATTTAGGGAGGAAACTTCTTTACAGTATATATATATATATATATATATATATATATGTACTGTATATGTCAATGGCAACAAGGTTAGTGGATTAAATAAGAATTTGCTTGAAGTTGAATCTTATCCGATGCTAGACAATATTGATTTTCACCAAGCTTGATCTTGAGAAATTTTGGCTATGTATTGAAAACTCAGACATTTATCTAACTCATTCACTCTATGGCGCGCGTTCACAAAGGCTCTCCCCATTGACTTCTGTTCTTATCCAACTGGATCCAGTTTCTACTTTGTATTCCTATTTTCCGAGATCCGTCTTAATATTATCAATGGTCGTTTCCCGATTGGATTTCTAGTTGAAACTTTGAAAGCGTTCCTACTTTCTTCCATCCTGGCTACATGACCTGCCCACCTGAGCCTCCTAGACTTAATGATCCTGACAATGTTTGGTAAACGGTATAAATTATCAAGTTCCTCGTTATGAAGTTTCCGCCATTCTCCATTTCTGTTCCTCTTGGGTCCGAACATTTGTCTCAAATTTTATTCACAAATACTTTCAGTTTGCGTCCTTCCCTCAGAGTAAGGGACAATGTTTCACAACTATACTACACAACAAACATGATTATCTTCTTATACATTTAAAGTTGCAAATCCCTCGCGACGACAAAATATTCTGAACTGAATAATAACACGAAGTTCCTGCTTTTAATCGACATCTAATTTCTTCATGGATATGGTTTTGATCTGTTAACACTGACCCTAGACATTTGAAAGTATCTACTTTGTCGAAAGTATTATTTGATATTTTGACTCAGACATTATTCGTAAATTTTTAACTTTCTGCATAAAGTTCACAAAGAAGGCAGCAAAAGGTTAGCAAATTGCATCTGCACAATCAACGTCCGTCTGTATACAATAATCACTAGACAAATACTTGGAGGCACGGTGGCTCAGGTGATAAGAGTTATCTCGTTTCCTCCCACATTCTAATGCCACTAATTCCTTCAATAATCATTCACTTTCATTAATCATCTGCTTCCTTTAACATAATGGCATAACTGTCAGATGTAAAACTAGAATCCTGCTTTGATGTTGGTTGATGGTTAATTTGGAGTGTTACATCTCTTTCAGCACCGAGGCAGATAATAGACCTGTAACTTAATGAAAGATTCGAACCACAAAGTTTTCATCGACAATGGAATACTAACCATATAGCTACTAAGTAGTTTTTTTTCATATGATGTTTTATACTTGCCTACATATAAAACTACATAATTTTGCCTGTTTTGATTGCAGAGACACCATTGATCCGGACACAATTCAGAAAAATATGAACTGAAATTAGTTTATGTTAAATTATCTCCGAGTAATAATCAATGAAATAAAACACCTCCACTACAAAAAACCTTTGAACAAGAAACATAATGGTAAAGTTAGTGGTAGAAATTTCACTTCTAGTACAATGGATTTCTGTTTCAACTCTAATTTAGGTGTAGTTATGATGGATTACATTCTGAGGAAAATTGTGATTTTGTGAATCATATGAATCAAACTTTCTCAGTCGAACATATAGATGTAGTTCAAGAAATGACAATTTTTAGTTTTACTTCCCACGATTATTCCTTATATGGTAAAGAATACGGATGTTTGATAAAAAGAAAATGACTGTGAAATTAAAAGTTTGTACTTTCTCTCCGGGAATTGAACCCAGGACTACGTGTAATACAGACACACACGGTAGCCATTAAAACCAGCAAAGAGGGCTTGTATAAGATCGAGACACGTGCAAATAAAATCTTCCATAGATTACAATGTTTGCTTTAGATCCGTCTAATTCCCACACCCTTTTCTCAGATTTCGTACTTTTACGTATCTAGGTCAGTACTTTACGAATATATATAGGCTATACCATATCTTGATCCCCGATTGTTGGATGAGAACGTTTACCTGTGAGACTTTGTGTGAACCTTCTCGGCTACCATGCCTCTTAAACTTTTTTTTTTTTTTAAACACACTGCAACGCCTGTTTGAATATTTAGAATAAATAACCATTCCTAATAGAAGTAGGAGTATATTTATAATTTTTATGTCTCGAAAGTTTGGCATTATTGAGATATGAGCTAAGAATATAGTTCGCCAATTAGAATTCTCCGTAGATAAGTGGTTAACATAATATCTTTGAGTTTTACGTCCCACGGTTATGCCGGTTAGGCTAAAGGAGACGGTGATGATGAGAGATGAGTGAAATGGTGGAATGAAGAAAGTGGGAGGAAACGGGAAAACCTCGAGAAAACCCACGAGCATGGTATTTGTTCACCACAAAGTTCACTTGGCGGGGGCTGGGATCGAACCCGGGACCCCAAGCACCAGAGGTGAACGCTCTACCACTGAGCCACCGCGCCCCCCAAGTGGTTAACGTAGTGGGTAGATAGATCAACTATCGGATAGACCCACTATCTCCGTAGATAATGAGTTTTACAACCCAAGGGTTCTTGGTTTGAAACCAGTTTCCGAAAGTTTTTTTTTTTTTTTTTTTTTTTTTTTTTTTTTTTTTTACAAAACTCCCATATGTTACGATCTTACTCTCACTACGGAATCTTCAAAAAAAAAAAAAAAGTTCTCCACTTTAATTCGACAACTGTGTATGTGTTCCTCTCAGGTTCGACTGAGAAACTGGTTCTCATGCTTCAGAAAATCACAATTTTTCTCAGAATAAGGATGCTGCCTGATCATTTGTTTTTCCAATTCTGAACTTGCATATTTGAATATAACCCTCTCTGTTCCCATATTTGAATCTCTCTCTCTCAATATTGTCAGTCACGAATTCACATAGCCTGGGATCAAACCTTCTAGTCTTGAAACTAGACGTAAGCTCTTTACGAATAGATAATCGTTATTTCCTATAGCTTCGCTGTTATTAGGCTGCGTATATTTAGTCACTTCAAACACGAAACATCGACATAAAAGTCAGTAAAACAGTTGCTTTCATTCTGGAAATTTAGATCTCCAAGATGCTTTTTGCAGTGGGCGATCAATCACAGAAAAAGTGCAGGATATTCTGGCTCAAGTTGAGCAAGACCGACATGTAAACAGCCATAACATCGCTAATGACAAACATCCATTACCAGTGTCAACTCATTCATTAAAAAAAGTTAGCTGAAAACTGTTCTTACCCCTTGGTTGCATGCAACCCGCCTTGTTTTATTGGATTTCTGATTGTAGTATATTTTAGGATAGGTTTCTGCCAGACTGCAGGAATTTATTTTTTTGTTAAATAAATAAATTAATTAATTATTACTTTTTTCATTTCTTTTATATGTATAAACCTTCGTTGGTAATAGCTTATTCTATTACTGAAAACCGCATCGAAATATGGCCAACCGTTGTCGAGATACTTGCGTACAACCATACATATATACATACACACACACACACACACGACAAACACAGAAACTTCTCTTTTATTTTATTTTATTTAATTTATTGAAATCGGTTTTTAAAAGCTTCGGAAGAAGGCTTTTTACAATCAGGGGGTATAATAACAGCAGGTCTTCTCATGTTTGCAACGCCTTCAAGAAAGGAAAGTAACGCAATATTTTAATAACTGCACGACTATTTTACATAATATGATAACTGCAATTGACAATTAATGCTCAGACATACCTGTACATGAGTATTTATATATTTCATACGTCTATTGTTTTTAATTTTCAGTTTTGACATATAAAATCTTTATGTATCTTCAGTATGAACGGAAATTAGCATTACAAAAGTATATCCAGAAGTGATTGTTCTCTGAGAGTTAGGTAGATGGAGGAACGCTCTTGTAATCAAATGTCATTAAAAACAAGGGAGAATTACAAAGCATAAAGCATGATAAGGAAGAGAAGAGATACAGAAGCACAGAAGCGGAAACTTTCCTCTTTTTTGCCTTCTGTCTGTGTGTAAGTTTCTTTTCACTTTTAGTCGCAACCAACTTTAACATGTACAAGGTAAGTTTATAGGCAAAGCCTTGGACTATTTCCTTTCGCAATCGCCAGCAATAGCGTTCCCGACGAGATGAGACGAGACGGCACATAGGTTTTCTCATGTAGTCTTGTAAATTTTGAAGAAATCTCGTGTCCATTGTTGGAGAACTCTTTCTCCTCTCGCTTTCTTTCTCGGTAAGCTTGTAAATTTATGTAGCGCCCGTTTCCCCCCAGGAACAAATATCTCCTGTAGATTTTGGCACAGTTTAAGCATTATTATTTCCTGAAAGGGCTCAGAAACATTATTTGGCGCTGAGTCTTTCAGATGTTTTACATGTAGTGACGTGTAAAATGCTAATAAACTCCCTGATTACAGATGATTCGCTAATTGCACATGGACTGGTTTCACTAATGCAAAGTCACCGGGAACTAAGGAAAACAGATTCTACATTAATGCTACAGATCAGTGTGTCCACTAAGATGTGACGCATATACATTTTACACTGAAATACTATATCACACTGAAATACAAATTTGTTGGGAATGAAAAGCACTGTTCACTGAGATAAAAGAAAGAAATAGTGGACGGAAATGTAAGTTAAAAAGAAAAATAGAATCAAAAGCATTAATAGAATCAAACATCTTATACGTACTAACACAAAGTCTTCTGAAATAAAATAAATTGGCACTGTTCTTTTCTGAAGTGCAATGTTAGGTTTATCTTCTAGAGCGTCCTGGTTGACGCCAGGTCCATATTTACGCACGAGCTCAGGGCAGCAAATTTCCAGCGGGGGAAGGGGGGCATATTAACAATTCAAGATTGAAATATGGTAAGCTGAAAGAGGAGACTGTTCACGAGAGAAAATTTTAAGGATTATCTATATTGAAAACAAAGGTGATACCACATCACAAGTAAGCTTTCTCATTACGACTAGGGATGCGCACGACACAAGATTTGTGGCTGTCTCGTCTCGAAAATGTACTGTAAAAGTGATGTCTCGACTCGAAAAATGTATATTTCTCTATTGGAAGAGCCGTGTCTCGACTCGAATATTGTCAGGAAAATCCTGTCTCGACTCGTCTCGTGCGCATCCCTAATTACGACGCCATTGGCGATAGAAGGAGCTGACGCTATTTTTCACTGACTGCTAATATAAAAGTTATAATGCGTGTCTTTAACCTGCAAACAACTGAAATGAAATATTTCAGTTTAACGTCCCATGTTTTTGCCTGTTAAGCTAAGGAAGACGGATAATTAAGAAAACTGATGATGGAAGAATTGGTGGAATGAGAATGTGGGGAAATGGCATCACCCGGAGAAAACCTACGAGCACGATGTTGTCCACCACACTTACTTGGCCGGGAATCAAAACAGGGATCCCTCGCACTAGAGGTAAGCGTTCTACTACTGAGCCACTGTGCCCCCTAGCACTTGACTAGATACGAACAAATACATAGAGGATTTTTTGGGCCCGCAAAGACATAGGGGCGGCATTTTTAATGAACTGGGGCGAAAAAAAAAAGTTAAATACGTCCCTGGTTAAGACTCTTCGCTAAGCTCATCAACATTATTTAAATTAAAAAATAATTGAAAATAATGAAGAATATCGAAAATATAAGAAGTCAAGTAGTATGTACAAAATGCTATCAACTAATAACAGTTACCCAACCATTTTTTATAAACCAATATGAAGATATAATGGTTGGGTACCCTAAATGATGTTAAAAACTATCATTAGTTCATATAGCAGCATTTTTGAAGATATGATCTAACTCATTTCTTTTTTTTTTTTTATCTAGCTCACTTTTTATATTATCTAGCCCACTTTCTACATTATCTAACCCACTTTCTACATTATCTAACCCACTTTCTACATTATCTAGCCCACTTTCTACATTATCTAGCCCACTTTCTACATTATCTAGCCCACTTTCTACATTATCTAACCCACTTTCTACATTATCTAGCCCACTTTCTACATTATCTAGTTCACTTTCTACATTATCTAGCCCACTTTCTACATTATCTAGCTCTTTCTATATTTCTAGCTCACTTTCTATATTATTGATGTTCTTCATTGTCTTTCTTAATTACTATTTAAAAGAAAGTAGGACTGAAGGTAGCGAATACCCCTACCTCCATGCTATGCCATGTGATTTTGAAGGCGTACAACTGTATTGCTTTTCTTATCACGGATAGCTTCACTTTATGTTTTCTGTGAGAATTCTCTAGGTCGGGGGTTGATTCAGCAAAGTGTCCGACTGCCACAAAATTGTGAACATTTTTAGATGAGTAATTTAACATAGCTCTCTCACTAGGATTATACAAGAGGGAATCAACCATCACTAAGTTTTTCAGGAGGGAAAAATTGCCTGAGAATGGGTCTGTTATGGATTTGAAACGAAGAATATCGCCTTTTTGTTTTCAATTATAACCTTACATGTATTTTTAAGCCTTCACACAGCGAGAGACCCATTCTTTTTCTTATCAATATCACCTGTTAATCCTTGTCAAGCTATGTCATTTTTACTAGATATTTTTTTCTTCCTAAGAACTCTCAACACCGCTCAGATGTGAACTATCTATATTTAACCTTTTTGTATTTGGTAAATTGCCGAAATAAAACTTACGGGAAACAATAATCATATACAGGCCTATTTAATGAAGCAAACTGAAGTTAAGAAACGTTGATTTTATCAGGAAGTGACAATTTTCAACGCTTCATTATGTATTCTTAATATTTTACTCCGGGATCCGTAGCTTGATCCTCTAATTCAACTAGTTTGAAGACAAAGACAGTTAATGAAGAATGGGCTGTTCTGTGCGAATTGATTCTGCATAATATCTGTTCATTTGCAACTGCACCAGATTTAAGTACCGCCATGGTCCGCAGAGCCCGTAAATAAAAGGTAGGTATCGTTTTTCTAACGTTGTTGTTGCATAAAGACGTAAAATAAAAATTATTTCCCTCAAAACGCACATCATTTTCACCAAACTTCAGCTTCTATGGTTGACTACACGATAAAGGGATTGAGTGTCTTGCTTCGGGAAGTATACCTATTTCTATTAGAAGTAACTTCTCTTTTAAAAAAATGTTTGTTCGGGTGGGACGGGACGGGGAGAATCAAAATGTAAAAGGGAGGCTGTACTGGGACATTATTTACAAAAGAGAGTGCTGTGAACAGGACTAGCAATTTATTCCACCATTAATCTTACCTATGAAAGCTTCACTTCCCCAGCAACAGATATGGAACACCTATATCTCGTCTCGTATATCGTCTCGAAAATTTTGCCTCTGTCTCGTCTCGTATATCTTGAAATTTTCCCTGTGCAGTATCGTAAATCATCTCGAAAATTCTGCTTGTCTCGTTTCGTATATCGTCTCAAAAATTCTACCTGTCTCGTCTCGTATATCGTCTCGAAAACTTGGCCTCTGTCTCGTCCCGTTTGCAACCCTACTAGTTTCCAATCTCCCCTGCTTTGAACACAGCCTTTGTCAAAAGATGTTGCTGTCATACACGTGCATAAATAATATATTCTTTTATACACTATTTTTTCCACTTGCTATTTAAGATGTCTTATTTTTTTCTCGTCGCCTAGAATTTTAATGGCGCACTGTGTCAAGACACCCCTCTCTGTGGGTACCCCTGATATTATGCGAAAGTTAGAAAAGATTCTATGAGTATGGATTAGGTGGAAAAGACCTTTCCAAGGTGGGAAGGTTGAATTAAACGTATGGTAGGGAAAAAAGATAATTCCTAACATCCTCCTTACAAATGTCTCTGTCCGTAGTTTTCCCGCTTTGTCACCACATTATTTATGTATGTCGTTCAACAAGACTTTACTTCGGGACGCTAGCAACACGCACACCAGCACAATCCTATCGCTGTAAATTGCGTATATTCCTAACTAAAAATCTTGAAAATCTTCCTTTATTCCCTAAAAATCGAGAAAATCTTTTCTCAAAAGATCATGAAAATCTTACTTTTCCCTAAAAATCGTGAAAAATTTTGTTCTTTTCCTAAAAATCGTGCAAATATTCCTTTTTTCTCTTTCTGAAGACTCTGGCAACCTTAATACCAACAAACAACTGAAAGAGTGCGAAGACGAAGAGAATTTAAATTATACAATTTGAAATATAGGAAAACATTGCATCTTTATTAAGAAATAATTTCTCATCGAGAATCGAAATCATATTTGTCGTGAATATTCGAGCTCGAGCAATCGACATAATCAATCCACTACAAGATTTTGCAATAATGACGTAAAGCTTGTATGATTTCGGCTGTTTTCGATTCACGACGTCTGAGATTCGAGACCCAGATTCGACTCAGCCGAGCTTACAATTGTGACGCAAATGACCTGGCGACTGTGAAGTTATTACTCGTAGTAACCATACATAATTCTGCAACACTATAGCTCTTCATGGACTGTGGCAGACTACAGCTCTTCATGAGGATTTAGTCTGGGAACCACATGTGGAAAAGGGGAGGAGACCAATCAGCACTGTCTCGATTTTTTTTATTTTTTTATTTTTATTTTTATTTTTTTTTTTTAGGAAAATTGCTTGGAAAAAAATTTCTTCTCGATATTGATATTCTATTGTATTGTTGAGTTTAGCCACAGCAGCGAGGGTAGGGCCTATATCAGACGTGGATTTACAGCATAACGTAAAATCCAAACCAAATGAGTTCTCACGGCAATATTAATCATTATAACTACAAATGTTCTATTTCAATTGAAAAAATTAAATGAAATCTCTGAGTTTTACGTCCCACGGTTATGCCGGTTAGGCTAAAGGAGACGGTGATGATGAGAGATGAGTGAAATGGTGGAATGAAGAAAGTGGGAGGAAACGGGAGAACCCCGAGAAAACCCACGAGCACGGTGTTTGTCCACCACAAAGTTCACTTGGCGGGGGCTGGGATCGAACCCGGGACCCCAAGCACCAGAGGTGAACACTCTTACCACTGAGCCACCGCACACCCCTCTCTATTTCAATTGAGCTTTTGCATTTGGCATGGAAGACTGGGGTCAATTCCTGGCACGAACTCACGTGGTTTGGATCCCACGTTAAGTTGTTCGAGTCCATGTCTCAATACAGCCTCGCAGTTGAGCGGGATGGTAAACTTAAATACAAGCCAATTCAATAAATCGTACTTTTGTTACATTTATATAGCTACATACATTTTTGTGTACTTTTGCAGAAACGAAACTAACCAAAATTTTGCAGCTATTCTGCTTTACAAATAATAGCGAAACATAATATATACATGGTATTTTGTTGCCTGAGTGGATCGCACTGCTTTTCACAACAAACACTACACTGCTACAGATATAAGCACTGACTTCCGTACTGTAAAAGCATAAAATTCGCATCATTTAAAAGAAACTTCCCCCGACTGTTTATAATTTCACTTTCTGTACGTACGTTGACTTGAAAGCGCACCACTTTCCTTCTTGACATATTCACACATAAATACCGCAAGCGTGATCTCACAATACGGATCTTAACTAGCACAACGGAGAAAGAAACATTGCAAAAGCAAGAATTTCCACGAACTTCAACATTTATGCACACATGCACGTTCTAGTGATTAAAAAGAGATTTAGAAAAGCTTCTGCAAACGATCGGAAATCTGTTATAAATGCTTTCAATGTTCAGCAAATTATTATCAATTAACATTTCTCACTCAATTAAAATGCTTTTCACAACAAAGAACGTACTTAAAAAGAAAATCTGCGCAAAAGATTAGAATGTTCAATGTAAAACTTTTTTTTTTTTTTTCATTTCCAGGATATACGAAAGTGCACGCAAACAGAGTTCTACGTTTACAAAATTACCAGAGCTAACAGGGGCACATGAGATATTACTGGGCTGAATAAAATGTCATAGGTATTGTGCTATTATTGGCAGGTCACCTGCCGCAACTAAGAAACTTCCAAGCCCCAAGTTTTCAGCTACTCTCTTCGTCTTCACATACGATTTTTCTCTTCTGATACCGTCCATCAATTCTAGCCTCCTTCGCCTCCTCCCTCTCTTTCCTGCCGCCATACCCTCTAGCACAGCGTTTCCCAACCTTTTTCAACTTGCGGCACACTGCGGGTATTACTTGGATTCTCGCGGCACACTTATAGATATTATTATTTGTAAATATAAAACACTGGTATTTTTTCTGCGATTATTGATCTTCTTCTCACAGAGATGAAAGCTCTATCACTGGTTTTCCACAATGATAAATCATTATATTTATTTTTCACCCTAATTTAAAAATTAAAAAAAAAAAAAAAAACAATGAAAAATTGGACTCAGGTTTTTAAAAATACGCTTTCTTTTTAAAAACAGTATCCAACCTTTTACTAAGAAGGAGATCACTAAATAACGAACGAACAAACAAATCTCTCTTACATTTAAAACACAAATGTAGGTAATTTGTCGAAAGGATTGAATGATATTTTCAATTTTCAAGTTATGAAATAGTCTGCAACAATAAAGAAGCAATAATGATCATAAAAATGTTAACAATTTTTTTTTTCAACTTTAGAAATGTATAGAACAGTAACTTAAAATTGTAGATTCATAGTAGAGGTTCATAGTAATCTGAAATACAAATATACATTTTTCCCTATGTTTTGCAATTTGATTGCTATAAAGTTATTAATTTTGTTTCGATTCCTCGCGGCACACCAGCGGCCCATTCACAGCACACCAGTGTGCCGCGGCACACTGGTTGGGAAACGCTGCTCTAGCAAGTCCTTCATGATACAGTTCATTTTAAGCCAATGTCCCAACCACTTTATCTTCTTCTTAACTAAATTGTCCTTTTCTCCCCCACCATTTCCAATGCCATCTCATTTGTTTTCTGCTCGACCCAGATAATTCTCTCAATTCTTCTCCACATCCACATTTCGAAGGTTTCCAAAAGTTTTTCGTCACTTTTGCGTAATATCCATGTTTTCGCCCTATACAGTACAATACTCCACACGAAGCATTTTATCAGACTTTTTCTGAACTCTTTATAAAATGACACAAAATAGGCGTTTCTTCCTCTCAAAGGCTTTTTTTCACCATTCCTATCCTTGCTATTATTTCACGTACGCACTCCATATCATTACTAATAATACCATCCAGATATCCAAACCTAGTCATATGTTTTTTCTCCCCGCCTACTTCTATATATGACACCGACCGCTTCGTTCCAATCATCATGGCTTTTGTCTTTCTAACATTTATTTTCATCCCCTATTTTTCCACGGCCCTTCCTTAAGTTTTCTAACACCTTATTGATTTTCTTTTAAGATTCTGCAATAAGCGCGATATCTGTAGATCGTATACATCTAATAATATTACCTTCTACCGAAATATCGTCTTCGTTACGAACACTCATTTTCACAATCTCTTCTAGTGAGTGAATAAATCTACATGCGTAGTTTTCGAGAAAATCGAAGAGAATCAATTTTAACGACTCGTAAGAAGTATATTGCTCGTTGCCAATAACTGATAGTTTTTTTTATTATTATTATTATTCTGGGGGAGACAAGACAATATTACTTGTACCTACTGATGAGAACAAGTGTATTAGAAATATGGCCAAAATTTAAAAAGAAAAGAAAGAAAACTGCTTTTCAACATCTTACACAATGCGATAAACCAAAACACGAGCAAAACACAATGCGTATATTTATGAACGACATAATAACAAAAGCACACACACACACACACACACATTGTGCAACGTTTACCAAGCACGTTACGCACGAGAAAATTTCATGATATACTCTCCGTTTCGAAATCTTTCAACACAAAGAATGCCTTGACTTGACATTTTACCTTACATCAAATTTTACAGCGTTAGGTCGTAAGCTATAGCGGACGATTTAAGCTTAATTTCTGAAACCAGCAGCATAGCTAGGTGGTTCTTATATTTAAGGGTAAAGGATGAAGGCAAGTCAAAAGAGAACTTTCTTTAGATCTACCAAAATTTAGTTTATTAAGTACAAACTGTAGAATCATATCCCTTAGGCGTGAGGATCAAGCCCTCTCACCCTTCCTGATTACACATAGCGCTGACCACGAGAAGAGAAATAAGATTTTCTCCTGTTGTCTCGTCTCGGAAAATTCCTTTCTCGTCTCGTTTTGAACAGCCTTGTTTGGCCAACCACCTTGCCCATAGTTTGGCAACCATACGCAGAAATCTTAATATTTTGGCTTTAAATTTAGATCTCAATTAGCCAAATAAAATCCATCTTTGATTTAATTCCAACTTAACTAAGAGTATAGAGCTTTCCAAAAAGATGTCAGCGATCAGCTTTTTTATTTTTCTTTTTAACAAGACTGTACATTGGTGTATAAAATTTATACCCTGATTTCTCTTTTTTTCTTTCTTTTACGTAATTTCATCTATCGGAATCGTTCTCGGTCAGTGGTTCTCAAACTTGTTGTTACTGCGACCCACATTAAATAATAAAAAGTATTTTCTCGTCCACCTACTTTTATTCAAATACACATTGACATTCTACTTAATGGTGGTGTATTTCAAAGCAATTAAATTTTGTAAATCATTAAACTTCTCGCGACCCACCAAAGAACGTCCCGCCACCCAGTAATGGGTCGCGACCCACACTTTGAGAAACACTGTTCAAGGTTGTTTGAAGTCCATGAAGGGAATGATACAACATTTAAACCATATTCATTATTCGAGTATGTTTTATAATAATCTGCGTATCTTTATGCGTTGATAAATGATCTTAAATGTGTTCCTACAATCACGTTATCAATTTACACAGTTTTATACTATTGAATCATGAAACACTAAAAGAGTTTGAGAACTACGCTTTTGGTGAACCTGTGCTGTCCATCAAATTCTTGGAATTTCTCGTCTTATTCGAATTTTAAAAAGGTACTTCTCATCTCGACTCATTTTCGAGACGAGACTATTTTGGAACATTTTTTTAGAAAAAGAAATTGTCAGCACTTTCAGTGTCAGGAAAATAAGTTTCTTTTATGATTATATTATTATTACATTAATAATAATAATAATAATAATAATAATAATAATAATATTGAAATTTAGATTATGATTTCGCAAGACCCCCCCCCATGCCATCACTCTCTGATGGTCTCTACACAAACACTCTCAGACAAGACTTGCATAAGATTTAAATTCATAATTTGTACTCTTATTAGGCGCGGCTGCTAGGATAGGTTTCATTGCTGCGTAACTCCCTCTTTTTACATTACTAAAAATGCTTGGAAATCTCAAAAGTAATGTTTCTCGAAAATAGTACCTTTGTTCTTCAGAGCAAATATTGTTGATATGTTTCAAGAACTAATATCTAAAGACGAAAACATAGATATAAAGAAAGCGGTGTAAGTCTACGTTTGCACGTGCGCTGAAAGCAGACCTAGTAATATTGAATATGTGGCTTCTACTTCCTACATTGTTTCTATCCTTTTGAATTGTCGAAAAGTAGTTGGCAGGAAAGCTGGGCATTTTATAATCGAGGCTCCCTCCCCCGGGCTTAGACTAACTATCCTGAATGGGTTCAACTTCACTAAACTCAATGGGCCATATGCAGAGTCCTTCTGACATGTGATTAGTGCCATACTAAAGCGTTCGACTTACATATGCTTCCTGCAGAAATTGGACGTTTAGCATGACGCTAATCATTTGTCAAAACGACTCTGCATAAGGCGGTATGAGACTAACTCAGATTTGCACTTCCTTGATCTCGGGCTCGCTATCTTCAAGTAGACTCGTGCTAATTAAATTAATTGGGTTCGCGCAAACTGAAGGGTCGGGCTCGCTTTCTCAATCTCGCTCGAACATCCACTCATTAGTCTCGTTGAAACTCGCGCTCGATCGAACTCAGACTCGGGCCTCACTATCCACTTATAAAACCAGTCCTCAGAGGGACTTGCTCTCATTTATCGAATGCAAGACCGATAGAATCCAGGAGCTGGGTTCAGTCTCGCTACTTTCGGTTACAGTCACTCGACACCCGAAAGTATATTTCTGTAATAGCTACGAATCCTTCCACTTAGCAGCACTTAACTCAATCGTTCCTCGCAGCTTTGGTGGAAATGACACAAGGTGATGGGTGCCAAAAATATTCTAAGAATGAGGAGAATAATTAACAAAGACACAAACACAAATCACTAACAAAAATAAAAGAAAATAAAATAAATTGATGATTGATAGAATTGAATTCGAGTTACTTTTACGAAGACAGAGGAAATGATATGTAGAACAGTTCATTTATTTTAAATTTAATCCTGCTTAAAAAAAAAAAAAAAAAAAAAGAGGTTATTTTATTACAGATGCACATGGAAAACGTTCCGGTATTTTTTTTTTTCCTTTTAATCCTGTAAATGAGATTCAACACGGGAGACAATCATTATAATATCCCTCATATCTACAGTATATGTTCTAATTCACTGAACTAATGTTAAACCATATCGGTGAATAAATCCTGTATGAAGCAAAACTTTAAACTTACCTTAACCAATAACTGTTCACTACATTTAATAGCACCGACTACAAACACCCGAGTTTTCTTCGAGTATTTCCTAAATCTTTTAGGTCAAAACTGAAGAGCAGGAAAGCATGTCAGGGTATGTTCACATACCTTTGGTAATGCAATCTCTGCTTCTACAGACCCCTTACCGCTACTGACTGGTAATCAATTAAATTAAACCAAGCTTAAGACTAATGCAGATTAAGTAATACAATTTAAATATAATGATCCACGCGTTGTCTCCCATATCCAATATTGCTCCCTACACAATATTATGATGTTATACATTAATTTGCATGAATTCTGAACCCAGTGACTGTCATTCAGTCGGCTTTTATGGTGAAACTGAATATTATGTAAACAGACAAAAAAAAAAAAAAAAAAAAAAAAATCAACGTCGCTTTCATTACTGTAGGGTATGTAACAAAGTAAATAAAATATCCATTGCAGAAAAGGTTATCAGTTGTAGGTTTCGTATGATAAGATACACACTCATTGTTCTCAGTATCTAGTACGTGTTGCCAGTGTTCGTACGTATGATGTAAAATTCATCCCACAATTTTATTCCGTAAATACACTGTACATAATTATAATTTAGGAAATACGATTTTCCGATTTCTAATTTCGTATTCAAGCGAGGACATGTGTGCCAACAGTTATAGTATGATACTTATTATAGATTACACAAAACATTTCACTTATAACTTAACCAACTCTCTAATCGTGTAACCCAAAAGGATTTCACCCCCCTCTGTCAATGGTCTAATGACTAGAGTAGGTGCCTCTGATGCATGAGGTTCCCAGTTGGATTCCTCACGGGAGAGCATGGAACGCACTGCCAGAAGCTGTAGTTCTCGCCCTTTACAGCTTCTCTGTCGGCACAGGATGTCAAATGCAAATCAATCAACCCAATAAGATTTCCTATCGGGAATTGCGCAAAAGGATCCTCTTCCGTGATTGAAAAAAAATCCTCTACTGAGTTCAAATAATCCCAATATTGTAACAATAGGATTTATTGCTTACAAACAAGTAAACTACATTGCAACAGAAATACCTTCTGCCACCAGGAGACTATTTAATAAAATTACTAGTTTTATTAGCATTAGCATTTAGAAATGACTTTCACCAGTATTCTACAATTTCTGCTTTATATTTTACAACTTGTAAAATACACATTACAAGACTTACTGCTTTCAGAAATAGCCGATAAGAAAGTTGCTCACGAGATGAGAAGTATCTTTTTTAAACTCGGGACGAGATTAGAAATTTTGCGTGTCTTGTCTGCGATACTAGTTCATCTAACGTCTTAGATTTCAAACTCATGATACACCTATCATAATCTGGGATCTGCTGCCCCTACCCCAAGTTTATACCTTTCAGATCCGCCACTGATGAAATGTCTCAAATTCATCCCTTTGTTAGCAAGGAATCGTCAAAGTAAATAAGAACACAAACCTTTACTGAAACAGACTGGTTTAGTTTGTGCTCTGTATTCTGTCCCACAGCCAAATCGGAACTCTTTCTTTTTTACAACTAAATAAGCTACAAGAATTTGTTGACTGATTATTTCTTGAATATATATCATGTATTTATCTATAAAAAATACAGCTTCGGAAGGCTGAAAGTAGTCGCAGAAGAGACTAAGATGCCCTAACCACCACGTAGTTACGGGCCTCAATAGATCACGTATCAGAAAATATAATTTTTAAAACAATTCCAGTTTAGATAAAGTAGTTTACGAATTCAACATTATTTTACGGCATATCTTGCAAACGGAAAATACTAGTCACGAAGGCGAACCCTCCCACAAGATTATTCCTTCCCGTCGACCGTAATCGAATTCTGTATGTCACATTCACATTACATTAAAAAAAAATCGTCAAGAGAAAAAGATCAACGTTGCATGCGACAGGATGCTTTGTTATCGGGGCGTTTCCTTCAAAGCAAATCGCGATTTGCAAGGTAGGCAGACAGAATACTCTAACTAATCACATCTTTTTAGCTTTTTCATGACTGCTTCAAATGGCGGAAGAGCAAAAATACATGGAAAGAAACGATTTTATCAAATTCCATAAAGAGATGTATCGCAATTGGCAAAATATTATAGAAACGAGTCCGAACAGTTGAATGGCAAGGTTTGTATTGGAGATTATTAAGTGGAAAAGGTTGGAGCTCGTGATTCCATCTAATGTATCAGCTATTTTAACCACTAATTGACCTATAATAACCATACTACCTTTCTTTTAATACTTTCGCACATTATTATTATTATTATTATTATTATTATTATTATTATTATTACCAACATACTGAAATTAAATTTGCCAAAGACCAGTCTTCCTAATTGAATGCTCTGTGACGTCACACTTTCCTGCTCTTTGTCTCGGTAAATCACATGGAGAGGTGAAGGAGCAGGTAGGAAACATGAAGAGACAGTACTGACAACCAAACAAAAACCTTGACAGCGTCATTGATGGTTTCGCAGACATACCACTCGCGAATGCATGACTATTCGTACACAGCCACTTTGTTTTTTATTACGTTCTTCTACGTCACCCCTCTCTTGTTCCTCACTGTGGTTCTCTTTGCTTTTCTGAAACTGTAAGAGCGTGCTCCTGTCATAAAAATAGAAGATGCGGTGTCGCGAAATGCACTGTCGTAGACAGAATTTGATATACAGTATAGATATGATATATATATAAGACATTCCAATATATACATAAGACTACCTTGATATATATATATATATATATATATATATATATATATATATATATATATATATATATATATATATATATATATATATCAAGGTAGTCTAAAAAAGTATTGAGCCTATTGCGCGCGAGATGGTGCGAGTGTGGTGTACCAAATCTCGTGGTATATGAGTCATAATGGGTCACGCCTAACGCCTTTTGGCCTTTTGACAGCTGAAGCTAGCAGAAGTGCAAGAAGTGTTTGAATCCTTACAATCATGCCCCATGAAGATAAGTGAGCTCTCCGTAAAACTGAGTTTCATTTTACAAATTCATTTCGATAAACACGCAAATGCTGCGCGGGCTCGTGAGAAAAGTTGTGCTATTTATGGGCAAGACATGTTATACAATGCAACAGCCAATAGATAGTTCAGTTCCTTTTGTTTCTGGAAATTTAATATCCAATATACTCCTCACAGTAGGCGACCAATCACAGAGAAAAAGTGGATGATATTCTGCCAAAAGTCGTGTAATACGGGCTCATAAGCAGTCATGACATCGCCAATAACATCCATCACCAGTGTTATACCATTTGGAGAAAGCTGGCTACAAAAAGAAGCTTAACGATTAGGTGCCAGATTATCTGACAAAAACATTTACTCGATCATGCGAACCTCTACTGAAGTATAACGAACTCTAGTAATTTCTGAAGAGACCTTTCACGAGTAATGAAAAGCGGATAACGTACGGCAACAATGTGCAAATAAATCGTGGTCGAAGCGAAAAGCTCCACAGTCTGGGAAGATCTAGAAGGTAATAGAGATCACTACCTTGTAAAGTAAACTAGACCGTTGTCTTCGGTTCGACTTCCGTTGGAAACTCAAATGTTGATGTTGACACAGCAAGAGATAGCGGACTTCGGTGCACAAAGGACAGAATGAATCGCGTTGGGATCGACGCACGGACAACACATGACGCATCAAACAGCTGAGCGTCCACCATCTGGCCGGCCGGCCATAGCTTTTTATGGACTGTAGCGTCACAGATTAGTGCTGTTAAAATTCGAGTAATTTATTATTCGAATATAGAAAACGAATATACAGATATTCGAACAGCACAAAATTATTCGAATCGCTAATTAAGAAGATAAAAAAGTAACCAGAAGAAAGAAGAGGAGTAAACCCAATATGAGATGGATGGAGCCCCATAGAATATAGATGCGCTCCTCCCTAGAATATCCATACACATGCATTGAAATATTTGCTTTTTTCTGTTTATTTTCTCGGAAATAAAAGTTTAAAATGAAAAGATTTTTGCTTTTTTTTAAAAGAAAGTTAGTTTCTTCTTTTGCCAAAACCAATTTTTCTAATTAACAAACCGTGTTCTCCTATTAAGTCGAAGTTAAATATAAAACTTTACAACAAAAACGCTTTACAACGTTAATTAGGGAAAAATAGCAAATATGTCTGTTATTGCAACCTACCAGACAATAGCAAGCCGCGAGTTTTGTTGCGATAGATTCCTGCAATCTAGAACAAAGCCCCGCCCCCCTTAAATTGTTATTACCCCTCTTGAAGTCTGAAATCAGATAATTGCGATAACGATTTGGTCGAATAACTCATCTATTCCAGGGGCGAAAATCTGTCTTCAACATTTGAAAGACAAGACCTTTTTTTTGTTTTTTTAACGATGCTGAAAAAATTTGTGAAGTTGAAAAACAATCCTGTGGAGGATCAGGGAGCAGAATTGTCTTCAACATTGGAAGGCAGGCAGGTTTGAGGCTTATTCTGAGGAGACATGAATTTCATCTTTCCTTTGTGGCAATCGGACACAAATCATAACATTCCCCCCCCCGGATAATTTGGGGGTACAAACCTCCCAGTTCCAAGATTGACGGGAATATGTCCCCCTCATCCCCCCAGGATTTGCGCCAGTGATCTATTCGAATATTAAAACTAACATTCGGATCGAATAATTTTAACAACACAAGCACAAATTATAACTTAGTTTGTACGTACAAAAGAAATTACTTTTTATGTCTTATTCATTCCCCCCTCTCCTCCTTCAAAAAAGGTGTTAAAGTATCTGCCTGTGTCTTAGCATGACACGAGAAAAATAAATCTACATCAATCTCGAAGCAAGCACGAAGTAAACTCCTTGTAAATTGACAATTTTGTGTCTGCAGTATCTTGGGACAACGAACAACATAATTTCATTTCACAACTAAGCAATACCAGCAGGATCATTGTATGGGAGTATTCGCTTTCCTCATTTATCTTACGTAACAGAAGAAAGGAAAATCAGTTTTGGTGTGTTGAAACTGAAGAAAACCAACTCTCCACACTTACAACTCTCCACAAAATTTAAGATCCTTATGCTACCAATATAAGTATTTAAATAAATAAGGAACATGGAAAAACTCATCCCGACTTTTAAAAAAAAAATTACTTTAGATTTATATATATATATATATATATATATATATATATATATATATATATATATATATATATATATATATATATATATATATATATATATATATATATATATATATATATATATATATATATATATATATATATATATATATATATATATATATATATATATATATATATATATATATATATATATATATATATAAGGTCAATGTTAAATCTTACTTGCACAGAAGTGGAAAGCATAAATGAGCTTTTCAGTTTTATCATTTCTGCTTCTACTGTATTGTGTTATTTGTGACTACCGTATAACGCTAACTTTAAACAATCAAAACAGATGCAAGCTATTCTTAAAACATGAAAATAGAACATCCAGCGAATTGTTCATTTCGAGAAAACGCTATATTGTATTCAACTTTTAAATCAAGTTCAAAACCTGAATTCGATGGCATTGAAGGGCACACCCAGGGTGAAATATTTGAGATGTCACTGTCGAGACGTTTACAAATGGATAAAACTGCATTCTAAGCTTCTCTCATAAAGTTCTTATTTCCCACATTTATTTATACTTATTATTATTATTATTATTATTATTATTATTATTATTATTATTATAACAGAACCCAATAAAAACCTTAAAAGAACCCTTGCTATCCACCCAGAAAATAGATCTCTTATTTGACAAAGGTTATCATTTTGGGGAAAAGACTACTATTGCTCACGAGACGAGATGAGAAAACAAGTTCTCTAGTTTCCTCTTGTAAATTTTGAAAATTGTCTTTTATCTTGAAGGAAAAAAAAATGAAATCTTTGAATTTTACGTTCCACAGTTATGCCGGCTAAGCTAAAGGAGATACTGATGATTAGAAATGAATGAAATGCTGAAATGAAGAAGGTGGAGGGAAACGGGAGAACCCCGAGGAAACCCACGCACACGGTGCTTGTCCACCACAAGGTTTATATGGCGCGAGCTGGGATCGAACCAGGGACTCCACACACCAGAGGTGAGCAGCCTGCGACTGAGCCACTTTTAGCTGCTCCGTGGTACAGTGGTCACTTCTGGTATGAAGGATCCTTGATTCGATATAATGTAATATTCCACGTCCAAAGAAAACTTTTCTTAAATATTTTCCAATATCCAATAATCGATATACTTCTTATTCCATTTTACCTTTTTATTTCCCAATAGCATTTCACACCTTCACTATTATTATCTCAGTGTGACTTGATCTGCTTTCAAGGAGCGTAGTGGCTCAATGGTAAACTGCTCGCCTCTAATGCAAGGGGTTGATCGTTCAATTCTATGTCATGCGTTTGCGAAGACATCGCATCTGAAAGGGTTTTCTTGCCTTATCCCATTTCCTTTCACGTTCTCATATCATTTCTGGACTCCTTTCATTAAGTCCAGGCTTTCATCCAACCAAAAAAGAAGTACGGAGTGGGGGAATGTAAAGCAGCTGCACTTGGACACTACCAACGTACATACTTGGCACATGAAGATATGTGACTGCGATTTATGTCAAATCTGAGGAGGAACCCCACCAAAATATAACTGGAAGAAATATTGCATCCAGGGGCGTAACCAGCTATGAGCTCAGGGGGCTCAGGCTCCTACCGAAACTAACCTATGTTATACAGCAACGTTGCAGGCAAATTTTTGTGAAATTAAAAATATAATATTGATTACAATCAAACAGACCAAAATACGCGTCAAATTTTAGGAATTACTAGTTATTCAAATATTTATCTTGATATACAAAATTATAAATACTAGCGTTCATTATCTGCTTCTCTGGGTTGAAATAAAAATGACAAGCAATATATATTATATATTGCTTGTCATTTTTATTTCAACCCAGAGAAGCAGATAATGAACGCTAGTATTTCCTAGTAATTCCTAAAATTTGACGCGTATTTTGGTCTGTTTGATTGTAATCAAAACGTTATTTATTTACTTTTTAACATTACGTGGGAATGACACAATTTAAAACCTTATAACATGTAGTCAACACCATGGGTGCCCAAAGGGGAAGCAGCAGGGCCACCCCATGGCTCACGAAAATTTTCTGAATACAAATAAAAAAAAAATACCAACGTGGATGGCATTTAGTATCTCCCCCAACTCGTTTTATGGTTCCAGAACCGAGAACCTTGTTTTTGTCTAAATTGTGATCTAGTTGTCCCTAACTCAGCTATATTTTGTAAAGTAAGTAACACACTGTAAATCTTACATGTCCAAGATTGGGGGAGATACTAAATATCAGCCCCAAACGTAATATAGCAACCAGGGAGATGCTCCCCTCCTAGAAAGTTTTCTTCGGGCGTCCAATTTGTTTTCGGTTTTGGACTCCAGTTGAGGTATATAAGATTCTCCTACTTCTTTTCTCCTTCCTCTTCTTTGGTCCTGTCCTTCAGAAGTACACGAAACTGTCATTTTTTAAAAATAGCTTTCTTGTTATATTTCTTCACGTCTCAAATTAAATTGTCTTACTGTAATGATTTGCTGAAATGAACAACTTATTACAAAACACTAGCTTCTGATGACAGAAGGAACACGCACACTGACTGCTTAAAATAGAAATTCGTGTTTCCTTTTTTTCTTTCACTTTTTGTTAATACCTTTGCTATTATCTCGCCGTTTTTCCCTTGAAAGGCTTCACAACATACCACAAAAGACTCATAAAAATAAGAAGACATAAGAAGTGAAAACCTCAAACTTGACTAACAATGCAATTCACTTACCTTTATCACTGCGATTTAAACCACAATCCTATTGGAAAATCCCTGTGTTCTTGGTCCACTGTCCATACACTTTATCATCAAAAATTTTCTGTTTGTCTTTCACACCGGCACAAAACGCGCCACGTCCGTACTCTTGCAGAGTCACTGACTGTATCGCCTGCTCGTTGTCTGGAAACGAGTGGCACTGCGATGCGCGCTGTGGAAAGAATACCGGTACTCAGGGGTGTCCACACAGACAAACGTTGCAGCGTTGACAGCAGACAATTTATTACTGTGTACTGTACATTGACAATTCGCTTTTCTTCTGTTTTCCTCTCAGAGGTGTCCCTGGACCGGACATTCTCCTATGTGAAGGTCATCCTCAGTTTGTAAAACAAAAGGGGTAATTTGCAGTGTTAACAATAAACAGAAGATCGTGAGGGGCAGGAAATACAAACTTGAGCTTTCCTAATGGTATTCACAGATAGTGCCGTTCTCCCCTGAACAAAAGGTTGGGATATGTATTTTTTTTATTTTATTTTATTTTATTTATTTAATGAAAGAAATACATATAAGAAAGCACAAAAGAATATTTTGGTAAAAGGCTCTGAAATATATGTAATAGTATCAGGCCCCTAGGCAGAAGAACGCCAGAAGGAGGACAGAATATTTTATTGGGGAGCTGAAGGTGGTCACAGAGAGGCTGAATCTACCTGGTCATCCTCTAGCTCTACCTACGGGCTTGAATAGTATTCAAACCAACTGCTTTTCCATCTTGAATTGTTGTTCCCAGATTGAACTTGAAACTAAATATTTACATGTTTACTGTATTATCATCATCGTTGTCATTAATGTTAGGATGAAGCTCTCTAGTGTATGCTGTTAGGCGACAATATTGTATTATGCAATACAAGTAGAGAAGAAGTTGAAAGGACGCTAGAGAATTGGAGGAATTTTGTGGACGATAGAAGCCTTAAAACTAGTAGAAAAAAAAAAAAGAAATTATTGAGTTAAATAGAGTTATGGAGAAGTAAGACTACAAAAATAGCAATTGAATTAACTGAAAACTTAAACTCATCTGTTGCCAAGAATGGTGATTTGATCACGGAAATAGCACACAAAATGCAAGCAGAATGGCGAAATTGGAACAAAGTATGTGGCATTCAGTGACAGACAGAATCACAGTAAAAATAAAAGGATTATTTACAAAACATTGATTACGGCAGCAATGATATAGGGAGCACAGACTTGGCCAATAAATAAAGCAATATGAAAAAGATCGAATGTTACCGAAATTAGAATGCTGCGCTAGTATAGGCATCTAACAATAAGAAGAACATGTGGTCAGAAGAGAGTTGGCAATTAATATTGATGGGAAGAGAGGTAGCGGGAGACCAAGAAAGAAATTGATGGACATGGTTAAGATTGATTTCAGGGAGAAATGTGTAAATGGTGGAAGAATTCCAGGACAGGGCTTTATAGAGAAGACTCATCAGAAATGTTTATTCACATAAGTGGGAAAAGACGAAGAAAAAGAAGACTGTATTACCACCATTTACGTCTAACCTTATAAACACTACCGCTAATAACACTACCGTTACCTACTGACAAAACCTATACTGAACCGAACTAAATGAAAATAAGTTAGTAATTATAGACACCTAGTTTATTATTCTTTTTTTTTTTTTTTTATCTCGTCGCTGAATTAAGAACAGTCCTATTTTCCAGAACCATTTTCTAGAAATATTGCCATATCATCTCCAAATTCATCTGAACAGAGACTTCAATCACCTTAAGTTCTATTCACATTCTGTTTCTATCGTGTAGGCATAAATCTTTCATTGCACAAATCACTCGTTCAATATGTGAATTATTGACTGATATAGCAAGATTTCCCAGCACTACAGGGTGGTCAAAAAGTATAGAAACACTCAAACAAAATTCACACCGTTCAGAATTGAGGAGGGGAGGAAAAAATGACGATAATAGACGAGGGAGGAAATCTTTTGAGACATATTGCACCATCGACTGCCGTCTTGAAATAGCGAGAACGTTTTTAAGTGGGACTGAAATTTTCCAAGGAATCCAGTCGTGAAATGTTTTTGGCTCTACGACCAACCATTGCAAAGTTTTAACCGATTTTCTTTTGTTTCAAGGTGGTGTAACACGGAATGACACTAACAACGGATGAGCGGATAGAGATCTGTTGATCTTAGGAGAGACAGATCGCAGCAGCAGGCAGATCGCAGAAGAATTCAACGCTCGTCACTCAGAACAGGAACCCATTTCCCATAGTGCAGTGTGGAAAGTTATACAGAAATTTAAGGAAACTGGGTCGGTGGAAAACAAACCAAAATCAGGCAGGCCTCGCACAGCGACGGACGAAGCGACATCAACTGCCGTGCTGGCATCATTCGCGAAAAGTTCCACCTGCAGTACTCGTCCAGTCTGAGAATGTGATGTATCTTGCACTCCATTCTGCGAATCGTATCTGTGCATAAATGGAAACCATACAAGATACAGCTACTCTAACATCTAACCGAGGACGATCCAGACAGAAGAAGAGTCGAATTCTGTGAGTGGGCCACGGAACAAATCAGACAGAATCCTCGCTTCGCATATGACGTGCCGTTCTCGGACGAGGCCAACTTTTTCTTCGGGCGAGATGAACAAGCAAAATCACCAAAATAACCGATATTGGTGCCACAACAATCCACACTGGTACGATGATTCTCGGGTAATTGGCTCTGACAAAGTGATGGTGTAATGCGGTGTGTGGGGTACCCATGTGTTGGGCCCATTCTTCATCGAGGGCAATTTAAACATGCTTGTGGAGGAAATACTGCTGTCCGTCACATTACAAGATGGCTCTTTTCCTTTGTTCTATCAACATGACGGGGCATAACCTCATTTCGGATTATGTGCTTGTGAGTACCTTGATGAGCAACTCTCACATTGATGGATAGGCTAGCGAGGGCCTGTGGAATATCTACCGCGATTTGAATTTTATCATCATTTTTTATTTTTTTCTCAATTCTGAACGGTTTGCATTTTATTTGCGTTTTTCAACACTTTGGAACCACCCTGTATTTTGTATTATGAATAGGCTTGGTGTAGCTGCTTTCTTGAATATTAAGTACACTCCATAATTTTAAATTATTGTCATCTTTCCCATCAAGTAGTCATATTACGCATTTCAGAACTTTCTCTCTCTTTTCTAACACTTCAGGTTTTAAAATTTTGAATTCGCAGCACTAAGGCCTAGTCGAATTTATTATAAGTAGAAATTGTTTTAATTATTAAATAGTTACAAGAGTCACATTATGTTCTGTAACCAATACTGCATAGCACCGATATTCCGGAATTGCAAGTAATAAGTTGACAGTTTTTAAATTATAAAATGTTTTAAACTTTAATACTAGCGCCGTATGCCTTCAAATTAAATTTGACTTAATAGATTTTTTTTTTAAAGGGTGTAAACTTACAACTTTGTAACTTCATAGAAATACTAATATACATCTTAACATCAAAAGATTCTAGCTGAGTGTCTAATATCCCGCTGCACATGAGCAATAAGAATCAACTAATGCAGTTTCAGTTTTAATATATATATATATATATATATATATATATATATATATATATATATATATATATATATATATATATATATATATATATATATATTGTAGTCTACCTAATTTTTTTCCAACATATGTTACGTACTTAAAAAAATAAATAAATTCATAGAATATATATGAATTTATTTATTTTTTTAAGTACGTAACATATGTTGGAAAAAAATTAGGTAGACTACAATATATATATATATATATATATATATATATATATATATATATATATATATATATATATATATATATATATATATATATATATATATTAAAACTGAAACTGCATTAGTTGATTCTTATTGCTCATGTGCAGCGGGATATTAGACACTCAGCTAGAATCTTTTGATGTTAAGATGTATATTAGTATTTCTATGAAGTTACAAAGTTGTAAGTTTACACCCTTTAAAAAAAAAAAATCTATTAAGTCAAATTTAACTCTAAAATAAAGGTAACTAAATTTATGTAACAAAAAGTGAAATATAATAGAAATTGTGTAAATTCACATCACAGGAAAACATAACATTGCACTTCGTTAGTATGATATCAACATTATAAGTAAATAATAGCATCCTATGAAACCTTAGTAGTAATAATAGAATACACTGCGACATTTTTCTCTGCTCTGTTCCTCTTCTGCGTAGTGACCATAGTCTCTTGGCCAATGAACAAGTTCCAAACAAAATTTATGGTTTTTATGAGAAATGTAACCTGCATCAAATCCTAAAATCTTCATTTATTTGATAGGGGCCTCTCCAGTTAGGTAAGCAGATGATGAGGATTATGCTGGAAACGCAGGTCTCACTGCCTTGGAAAACGTGTGACTAACCAAATTGTTGAATGTTGGTCGTGGAATAGCATTTGAGGTAACTTTGTTCTATTATAACTGCGAATAAAATGATAAAATATACTAATTGAAAAGTTTTGTCTTTCATTTCTAAGCTTGTATTTTGTCTCTTCAAAAGTTGCATTACCGTACCAAAGGGGGGGACCGCGAGGCGATGGCCTCGGGCGGCGAGGTAAGGGGGCGCAAAATTCAGGAAATAAAAAGGAAAAAAGAACAGAAAAATTACTTGGAATGTACGTATGAGAACGCCGTCGTATACCCTCGCCCCGAGCGCTGATTTTCCACGGCACGGCACAGAAGTTGCATATATTTCGTAATACTGCGGTCACCACGTTCTGCAGTTAAGAATATCAGAATTTACCAGAAACACCACTCTATGTAATGTGGGCAGTTATTTCGGAACTGTAAAGATTTGCAATTGATTCTGTAAAAATCATTTGGTTACATACCCATTAACATACATAATTATTAACAATGCAATTTGAAATGGATACAAAATAACTAAGTAATGATGAAAAAATCACTAGTCTTCTTTTAAATATATTTAAAGTATTTATTAAGTTTTAAAAACGCAATAATATTTTCATGATGCACTGAAGTTGAAGGTTTCATTGGATCATTCACTTTTAGCATCGAGATGTAGATCTTTAACACTGAATCTGAATCACACATGCTTTCCTAATCAAACCTTATCCCACGGTTAAGATGTACTTGCTAACTCTAGCTATATGCATGAGAAAGATCCAAAATTTTCGTAAAATTTCTCTAGTCAAGCTGGGACCGAATTTACAGAAACTTCCGTGTTCTCCGCCTTAAACCTACCCTACATGATTTAATAATGACTTCCCAAGCTTGATTTCAGAATCAAATTTTATAAGTAAGTGAAATTCAAATATAGTTTGAGAATTTATTTGTGTCTAAATTCTTGCAAAAAGATAACATATATCACGCATCTGAAATCCGAAAGTGCATTAAGACAGTGTTTTATTTTTCTTCAAAATGATTCATACATGAGTGTCGTAAAGAAAACACAACCTTGCGTCGAAAACCTACTTGGGAAGCTATGTCTCCCTTGAAACGATATGAGCCATTCTTTCTCCCGAAACTATAGTGACCGCGACGACTCGTGAAGCCTAGACTCTAAACCAATCATAGAACTGCTTCACTCCCATGTGATGCATTCGAAGGATTCGGTACGATTCATGGAGCTGTCTTCCGATCGCACGCTTGCGAAAAAGTGAAAGAGCAGAAATGCACCAACAATGCTGCCAAACTTAGAAGGCGTTGCGAACGAGCGACAAATGTCCAGCACTTAAAGAACTATAACACCAACACTAACAATTATTCCAATTAAATGATAACAATAATAGTGAAAACAAAACAACGACAAGAACAGTAACAACAAAACGAAACGTAGGCGCAATCCAACAACACTGCAACTTCAGGACATTTTTCCCGTATAGCTTGAGAGGCGAGACTGGCAACATTTCATGGATAGGGTTGACGATTGGGACACAACTTCGCGTTCTATTGGGCGATGAAATTAGTAAATCTTGGTCAAGTTTCACGAATTCTCGCGACAACTATAGCAGGTTTTTCTTACCTCTTACGCCTATTTTTATTGTATGAACAGTGGAACGAGCAAAACCAGCACAAAGCTGAAGGGTAAAACCCTTCCGCCGACCATCTCTCCTCTCCATTACTCTTTCCACCATACTACTGAAAAGGACGCTCGAAGTCAAATCAAATCTTTTCCATATTTCCAATGTGGCCTTTGAAACAAAAAGGGGGGGGGGGGTTGCACTGTTGGGCTAGGCAGATTTGCAAAAGTCACTGAAACAATGGCGAAACCCATCAGAAAACCTATGAACATTGCTTATACGTAATTGTCATTGTTGCTAATGTGTACTGTAATTATGTTTTACTCATGTCTAGACATCAAAGCCCTCTCACCCCTTCCAAAACAAGATATGTATACTATTTTAATTTTACTAGTCATTTTATTTAATTTAAGCCACTTTCATAACTTCGAGTTCTACAAGTTGGACGAATACAACTTTGAGTTAGAGATTATATATTCACTTATTTTAATTAAGAACGCGGAATCTCGATATCTCGAGTTTTTGTTGTGGACACCTTCATAACACGAACGTTGATTACTCAAAAAATTCGATAACTCAAATTTTTGTCTGTTTCCTTCAGTTCAAGTTATCGTGGTCCCACTGTAATATCAGCAAAATATATTATTAAAGCCACATCAAAGCCTTTAGACTGCTCTGGTGCCTATTATACTTCTCTCACGACGGAGAACAGGAGGCTCGTGAGCAGTACTGTAGTCCTAAAATTTTCAGAGGGTATACGCTGTTTTGTGATCATGTATGATTATCTTAAAAGACATAGAAGGCATTTTTTTTTTCTTTTTATGAAAACGCATGTATTAATTCAATTAACTAGGTATAAAGGATACATTACTGTTTTATAGTCTAAAAACATTCCATGCCACCTTCTTGATGACACTTCTTACTTAAATCACCACTTCCAAAAACTACCACCAACCATTTATGGCATCATTTGATCCATTCCATGCGGTTCACTTCTCCATCCCATGGCTCCGGGTCCACGCGTCTTAAAATCACAAATCCATTATCGTGGCCATAGGAAAGTTGGCATCCAAAAAGAGCCGAGGTTTTATATGCCGGGTGATCTGCCCAGCACAACCCCTAACCTGGAGGATCAGGCTGATTGCAGTTCCGAAGAATTGGGCAATGGAGGCGTCACATCCCGACACCGGGTTATCATTGGGTCATGGCCCAATTAAATAAATAAATAAATAAATATAAACGAAACAAAAGTAGATAGTATGATACGTTTTGAAGCAGAAGATACACTCTAATGACTGCGATTAAGCAGAGGGTATATGGCGTTTACCGCCGTGTACCCTCGACTACAGCTCTGCTCTTAAGGGGAATCACGGCGCTAACATTATAAAGTTCTAAATATCATTTGAAACTAAAAGAATAAAGGTTATCTAATGTATTAATTGTTATGTACAACGTCAAGTTTTCTTCTTTTAGTTTTCATCAAAACAACTTTTAATTTTTACTGGTGTGACTTCCCTCAAGAGCCACCTTTGCGATGGAGGCAAAGGGTGAAAACTGATGTTTGGAAAACTTGCCTCCAAGGAGTAGATAAAAGAAAGAAAAGGAAACTTGATTTCGCAAGATACTAAAGTTAGAGACGTAAGGTGCTAAAGATAAAGACATAAAATTTAACAGATGAAATTTTCACCAAACACGTTTCAATACCTCCGAGATCCAACACCCAAAAGAGGAAAGGACTTTTTTTTGAAAGATTTGCAATTTATTATTATTATTATTATTATTCATTACGTCGTGCTAGAAATAGTTTGCTGTGAGTTTATTAGATACAGAAGGGTTTCTCCTGCACTACCCATGACTCAAATATTGCCATCGTTACGAAAGGTTAGCCACTTGCCGTATCCGCCTGGTCTTTCCCTTTTTTAAAAGAAAAAAGTCACTCATTAACCTTGACAATCAATCAAAAGTATCGGTTTTGTTTGTGTACAAACTATAACTGTGCAATTGAATAACGATATATGTAGACTATATGTATTCAGCAAAGTGAAACAAGTAAAACATTTCGTTTCACTGCATGTAAATAATTCACAACTGTGTGCTGGCTACCCTGATAATAGTGAAATTGCAGAGTGCAGCGCAGTCCGTATGTATTTTTCTACCTAACGTTAAGTTCCACTTGGTTTAATGTCTGAGCAAACTTGCACAACGTGCGGAACAACGTTGTCTCATCTTATTAAAATATCTTTCTCTTCTTGTAATAAATTTATAGTAGGTGGGTTCTTCGCATTTCTGAAAGAAGGAAAATTTGATAATATCTGCAACTATGAAATTATTGTTGGGCGTAGCGTCTATATTTTGTCTTTCGATTAATAATTATTATTATTTGTTTTAGCTTTCTTGGAGTTCAACTTTCCTTTTGAGCACCGTGAATATATGTATGAGAGGTAGACCTACAGTTTAATGTGTGATCCGAACCACATAAGATCCAACAGGAAATCGAACTCTGGTCTTCAGCGTCGAAGATGCATACGCTAACTTAGAGAGTGTTCGGAAACAATAGCTAAATATTTTGGAAAATAACCCCTCTGACGAAAACATGATAACAAAACATAGTATTTATAGACCAACATGAGTGCAGAAATACATTATCTATGCATCTAGTAGTATTGTGGTGTCGTAACTAGAGATGCAAAACTACGGAGGAAAATTACTTTTTGAAAGAAGAGACGAAACCAAGTTTTTTTTTCACAGCATTTTTTCTGTAGAAATTTTAGATTTTTAAAAAAATATTTCAAGGTTAATAAAGTACACTTTACCTCCCCCCCGGAGGAAAAATGCTTTTTTGAAAGAAGAGACAAAACCAAGTTTTTTCCACAGCATTTTTTTCTGTAGAAATTTTAGATTTTTAAAAAATATTTCAACATTAATAAAGAAGTAACAGTACATTTCACCTCCCCCCATTATAATACACACATACACACAGAAATCATTTAAATATTACATTCTTAACTTGATCTGATTTGATTAGAGTATAGTGTCCTTTCCAGCAGCGAGTCTATATAAGACGAGTACCTACAGCTTAACGTGGGATGCGATCCACATTAGCTTTCTCCAGGAACCGAACTCGGGTCTCCCACGTACACTAATCACTTAGCCATGAGGAAGGTCACTGTATTCACAAAAAAAAAAAAAAAAAAAAGTGGTACTTGAGTAAGAAAATCCTAAAGAAAATCAAAAAAGTGAAATTTTCCGCTTTTCCCTCCCACCCCGCAAAAAAGATTTTGGTGGGAAAAATCCCCAAGAAGAACGGCTTTTTTGCATCTCTAGTTCCAACCAAATTAAGATGGTCACCAAGTTACAGAAATAGTTAATTCAATTAACAGGTTTTACTGTAATATTTTGAAGACCATATGTGTAGTTTTATATTTAGAAAGAAAAAAGAAATAATTCCTCTCAATCTTCTTGTTGGTCATTCCAATGCGTAAGAGACAACGTCATTGAAGTAATAATATGTTATCTGTTATCGAACGATTATCTCTTACACTCAAAAGATAAAATATCTTCTTTGATACTGAATCTTTTGAAGCATAATATAAACATCAAGGCTACCAACTGTTGAATTTTGCCAAATAAAAAATAAGACAATTTATTGTTACTGTAAACGTCTCGTCTCGTCTCGTCTCGTTTCTCAAAAAGTCTTCTCGTCTCATTTTGTAAATTTATGTACAAAATGTGTGCCCTGACATTTTCTCTTAATTTCATCTAAATCTAGGAGTTATCAGAATCTTTCTGTGTCACAAGAGGTCCACGAAGGGTGTTATATAACATCATGTAAACTGCATTTATTATTGAGTTATATTGAGTAATGACTTCTGTATCTTTAAATGTTGATAATTACTCTTTATTGTGTTTGTACAATCACTTTATCAATTTATAACTTTATATCATGGAATATGTAACACTAAAACAGTGTTTGAGAACCAACATTTGAATGAACTAGTGATGTCAACTAGAACCGTGAAATTTTTCGTCTCGACTCACGTCTCGCTTTCGAGACGAGAATAGAAATGTTAGGAGAAACCTATAAAATATTTATATTTTCACATAAAAACAAGTGTTTGAATTAGAACTTGGAAAAGAGAGATGGATACACTAGAATGCTTGTACTGTACATGGACAGTATAAATGTATACTTTACACTTTAATTCTTCCTTTGTATATACATGAAAAGTTACTTTAAGTAAATAATTGATAAGACATAACAATGTCTTTCCGAAACTGGGGAATTTTGGTATCCGATAAACTCTGAAGTAATATGAAAGACAAGGACAATCCTGGTAAGACCGGAACGTCTAGGCCCTAATACCGAGTATTTGAAACTTTTGTTTGAAAGACGGAAAAAAGGAACTTCCTACTATCCAACCGTAAGAAGATAGTTTCTTCGCTAAGATAGGATCTTATCATGCTGTCATGCTGACAACATTGCTTCGGTGTGATAAAATGAGTGCGGTATTTGTTAAAGAAGCATCAGGATCAATAAATTTTATTAACTTTCTTGTCATAAAATATATATCCACGTATTAGGCAGTATTATTGTTATTATATTTATGTTTCATCATAAGAATTTACAAAATTTCACCATTCATAGTTCAAAAATTACACATTTTGTATATAATAATTTTTCGTTCAAGAAAATGTTTAAATTCAAGAGAAGAAGGTAGCATTGAAAAAAGAGAAAAGAATGTTCTTTTTACAAATTACAACGAAGTTAGTTGTGTTGTTATTTGACAGAGGGAGACACAGTTACTCAGTGTTAGAGCGTTTACCTCTGGTGTGTGAGGTCATTGGTTCGATTTCCTACCAAGCAAGTTAGTGGTGAACATGGACCAAAATCGTATCCGTGGGTTTTCTCAGAGGTACTCTCGTTTCCTCCCACTTTCTTATTCCACCAATTCTTCCATTATCGTTCACTTGCCTTAAGAGTCTTCATCCCGGCGAAATTAAAATACCGCTAATTTTACAGTAATTATGTGATATCTTCAAATAGATAAAAGATAATTGAAATATGGAACAAGAGCGCCCTAGACAATATTATTTTGCGTGAGGTACCGTTATCACAAGTCACCTAATGGCTTTCCGTTTTCAGCTGCTTAGAAACGCGAAAATAAATGCCGATTTTTAAAATGGTTCGAAACCGAAAACAGATAAGTGAATCGTGATAACGGTTTCTCATGTAAAATAATATTGTCTAGGGCGCTCTTGTTCCACATTTCGATTATCTTTTATCTATTTGAAGATATCACATAATTACTGTAAACTTAGCGGTATTTTAATTTCGCTGGGATGAAGACTCTTAATCATCCGTTTGCCTCAGCCTAATGGGCATTCTAATTGTTGGACGTTAAACTGAAAAATTTTGTTTCTCTGCAGTGAATATACCGTATTTTGCATTTTCACATGTAGGGTCACCCATATACAGAGTGGTAGGTAACTCCACCGACAAACTTTGAGAGGTGATTCCTTACACGAAATGAAAGAAAAAAGTTCTTATAAACATAGGTCGAAAAACGTCTCATTTCAGAGTTATGAACCGCCGAAAATTCGAAAAATCATGTGTCGAAACGCCCTGCCTTAGAAACTATAGGGCCTATAACAAGCGGTTTAAGGAATTGCACAGGAACTAGTATGCGAACTATCGAATATCCATGTTTCACCGTCCTCCGTTATCGGCGAAACGAACGCGTTATTAGTACTTAAAGGAGTATCCCTATACCTCAATTTCCTTTTTACAGTTCGTTTCGACTAAACGAACGCGTTATTAGTACTTAAAGGAGTATCCCTATACCTCAATTTCCTTTTTACAGTTCGTTTCGCCGATAACGGAGGATGGTAAAACATGGATATTTAGATGGTTCGCATACTAGTTCCTTTGTAATTCCTTAAACCGCTTGGGATCGGTCCTGTAGTTTCTAAGGCAGAGCGTTTCGAAACGTGAATTTTCGAATTTTTGGCGGTTCATAACTCTGAAAGGAGACGTTTTCGTCCCATGTTTATTAGAATTTTTTTTCTTTCATTTCATATAAGAAATCACCTCCCAAAGTTTGTCGGTGGAGTTACCTACCACCATGTATATGTAATGTTCGTTCAATTCAAAATTCCTCAGTTTGAAATTTTCAACTTTAAGGGTCTCATAGAAAATTTGTCGGGTTCCTACGAAATCTAGAGGCAGCCCCATGCACACATTCTTTCTTTAGACGGTGATTCTTCCTTATAAGACCGAAATAAACAATGTAGCTATCACCCTGGGTAAAAAGTGTTGTTGTTGGTTGGAGTTATCATCTTTTTCCAAAACCGAAACTTTGCCGTACATAGATCTTGAGTTTTAGTTGAAATTAAAAATAAATAAATAAATCAGACTCCCTTCCTCCTGCTTTGGCCAAGTTCTTTTGGTCTTGGCAGACGCAACCGCCTCTTTAAAATTCTCTCTCTCTATTACTTCTGTTACTTGTATTATTTTTCTCCTTGTTTCTTTATGATTTAAGTTCAGCAGAATGAGGCGAGGCTAACTTCTTTTTGGTATGATACCTTATTTTAAATCATGCCTTATTTTTTTATTTACCTTTTCTTTATCTTTATTTAATTATTTATTTTACATTACTGAAAAACCCCAAAATTTTGAATCTTCTACTGGCCTAAAAAGTTCAGTAGTTCATTTAAAGTGGAATCCGGATCACGGCAATGTATTCAAATTTCAATGCTTTCCCACCGGATACCGAACCAAGAACCCCACGCAACAAAGAGGCGCGGGCGTGCTACGCAATAAGGATCCCTACAGACAGATGAAGAATCTTCACATGCATTTCTTATCTGTAGAGATCTCTGCACCTCAGCAAACGGTCTGCTCGCATCTATAGGTCGTTTTATTTATCGGGTGCTACTTTCTACGTAATCTTTTAACCTAGCAGTGATATCTTTCCGCATTCGTGAGATATTCGGCATTATATTAGCGCTTTCGCTGCTTTTTGAACACCTCTCACGGTAAAACGATGCCGCTTGTGACCTTTTTTTTTTAATCGGACGAGCGATTTGGGCTGTACACTCTTTTTTTTTAATATTTTTTTTGTTTTTAGTTTAGCGTCCCTTTCACAGCGAGGCTATATGAGACGTGGACCTACTGATCAACGTGGAATCCGAACCACATGAGCTCCCACCGGGAATCGAACCCGGGTCTCCCACGCCCTGTACACTCTTTATGCGCCCAATGTTAAATGAAAATGTACCGTTGCCATTTACCGGTAGGTGAATAAATTTGGTAAGAGTATGATGGATGGGGGCATGTTTGAAATGGGGACTGGCCATCGACACGTTAGCGTAAAAAAAAAAAAAAAAGTAACTTCATTCACTTATGCTCTGGGTCAAGGTAACTGCCAACGTTGCACTTTCATTTACCATTGGGGGTATTAAGAGTGTAAAGCCCAAATGACTCGTCCGATTAAAGAAAAATCCTTCACTTTAGATTGAAAACATCATATTTAGAGACGATTCCCCATCTTACATTTTGTTGTAACTCTGATAATAGAATTACTCTATGTCAAGGGACTTTTGAGATACCCTGTATATAGTGTCCCAGGCAACTTGTTACGCAGCTTATGGGTAAATTCGTTGAACCAAACTGATTAATTTGGTATAACTGTAAGGTGAGGTGATTTTAGTTTAGCGCCCCGTTCAGCAGCGAGGCTATATGAGACGTGGACCTACTGATTAACGTGGAATCCGAACCACATGAGCTCCCGCCGTGAATCGAATCTTGGTCTCCCACGCCAAAGGCGCGTACACTAACCGCTTAGCCACGAGGGAGCTCTGGTATAACTGTAGGACGTTGAACTAAAAATAATAATATCATTTCATACCTCTATTGAAAATTCGATATTGGATTCCACTTCAACTTATAATATTAGAGCAGAAGCAATGAGACATAGCAAAATTTAAAGAAAATAAGTGTCACCTATACTCTACGTAAAGGAGTTTGGTTTGTATGGTGTGATATTTTCTCAATGATTATTGAAAATTTCAGTCACTTCCCGTTTTAGTAGACACATTAGAGTGGACATGGAATATATTCTTCAGAAGCATATTTCATTACAGGAAACCGCTCCTAACTACCTATTACGGTTTTCTCTATATGGCAACCACCGTTAAAATCGGAAACGATTGATTTTCGTTTTTCTGGTTTAATAGAATTATTAGAGTGGCGATGGAATATATTCTTGAGACGCATAATTGATTAGAGAAAACCGCTTCTCGCTATCTATTATGTTTTTTGTTGATGGATGTTAAAATCGGATAAATGTTAAAACCGGAAGCTATTGATTTCTTCCACTTCCAGTTCGCATAGAGGTTTAAGCGAGAAAATAGTATTTGTTCGTGGAACGAAAATTCGATTTTAAAAAACGCTTCTCACTTTTGTTATCGTTTTTGCCCTATGTTGGTCAATATTGAAAGCGGAAGTTGCAGTTAATTTCTATCACTTCCGGTTTTAGTAGATAGTTAAGGATGAAGATGAAATGTAATCTTGAGATGCTTAATCAATTGTAGAAAACACCTGCTCGCTAGCAGTTACCTTTTTTCTCTATAGTGATCATTGTGAAAACCGGAAATTGTTGATTTATACTACTTCCGGTTTTAATATTCCCTTTATCAACGAATTCGATTTCTAACTTTTCATTATCTACATCTTAATCATTAAGTAGTTTTTGAGATTTTGTGCCTTTCGGATACACACACACGGACAGCCAGAGTTAACATATAATGAAGTTTTAAGGATAATTATTCACACATAATATACCGTGCTCATGCCATTTCCCTGCTATGATCCTTGCCGTGACACTGCTGCTATCTATACCATTTCCCTTGGTTCTCGTCAACTTCGTGTCGTTTCGTGTACTCCAAAGAAAGCCGAGGTATCGTGGCCGACGAGCCACGACCAGGCTGGTTTCTCTTCGAGGCGACCTGTCGGGGCACGGTCCGGGCATGTCATGTCATGTGTGAATTAAAAATGAACCCAATGAATGTCAAAGTCTAAAAATAAAGTTTGTAGAACTGCATGGAATACTGCATGGGAATGACACACTATGTGTAAACTAACTTTTACTGAAGCTAACTCCTTAAAAATATGTAGATTTTGGGTGTCAACAGTAGTTTCTACTTTCGCCTTATTCCTTTATGGAAACCGGAAGTGACAGATCTTCCGGTTTCAAAATATAAAGGTAACCTAGAAAGTTCTGTCGCTTTTTGTGGAGGTCTGTGTTCAACTGGCCCTCACACCGTGAGTTGAATGAGAATGGAGATAAGGCGAAAGTCAGTTGTTGGTGTGGGTATGTCCAACATACTACCTGTTTTTTTTTTTGTTTGTTTGTTTTTTTTTTTTTTTTTTTGATGTTCAGTTACACCGGAAAAAGTGGGTGGAAAAAAACATTCGGCAGCACCTTCATCAACTTGGGAAGCACCACACGTTGGATCGATGGATCCCACATGGTTTAACTGCGAGCCAGAAGGCGATGCGAGCAAACACCTGTGTTTCTTTGCTGTTTTGTCTGAGGAAGGAGCTATTTCTGGACAGAATGTTGACATGTGATGAGAGGTGGGTTCTCTACGAAACTCCATGGCGCCGTCATCATTGGTTAGCATCCCATGAATCAGTTCTAAAACAGCTGAAACCAGCACTGCACCAGAAGAAGGTTCTCCTGTGTGTTTGGTGGACTCCTCGCGGCATCGTGCATCGGGAACTCCTACTACCTGGTCAGAGCATCAATGCAACTGTGTACTGTCAGTAATTGAGCCGTGTTCAAGAAAAAAACTCAAAACTCTGGAGCCAGCACTTCTGAGTCAGAAAGGGGTCCTCCTGTTACAGGACAACGCTAGTCCTACGCGACTAGGATGAACAGGGACACCATTCTACGTCTTGGATGGGAAACACTATTGCATCCGCCATACTTTCCGGACATTGCACCGTCCGATTATCACCTGTTCCATTCCTGGACAATCACGTTAGAGAACGCCAGTTCAAATCCCTAGTTGAGGTACAAAATGTGCTTGATGCTTCTTCGCTTCACGGATCACCAATTTCTACCGCGATGGAATCTATGGCCTTCTAGAATGTTGGCAGAAGGTCATCGATGCTGATGGGGACTATTTTTGATCTTCCAGATACGTCTTAGGTGACACATCGATGTTCGAAGGTGGTGGGTGAAAAAGTGACAGAACTTTCTTGGTTATCTTTATAGGAATCTCCTCCGCTTCCAATATTATAGCAAAATCGGTAATGAGATAGCAAGAAATGTTGAGTTGATATGGATTCCACCTTCCAAGGATAAGTAGGCCTACCATCTCCACTTTATCCATCTATTAAAATCGGAAGCGATATAAATTTTCCGTATTTAATATTAGATCCCACTTTCAGCTTGCAGTATTGGATCCCCATAGTTTGGAACACTAAAATAGTTTCACAATATGGAAACGAAATTAAGTTGTTTAAGTTATATAAATTTAGTTGTATAAAAGAAAAAAACTTTCATTTTCCGTGCTTAAACCAGAAACACCAGAAAAAGAGGATTTTACTTGGAATAACCCGTAGTATTATCTTCGTTTTTATGTCAGAGATATATTAATGCCACCCACTGAGTAGTACTATCTATTATTAGGGAAAGTATTTATCATACGTAAGGTGAGAGTGAATTACAGAGACGAAGACTGATGATATCTTACCTGTCAAAGATAAGTTTTATTAATTGTCACATCATCTCAAGACTTAAGTTTTAAATGTTATAAAGTTTCCTTCGGTTGACAGTGTCAACTGTAAAATTGCAGAGAATCCATGACAAATATAATTCCTTTTCAACTTTGTAAAAATATAACGGTGAGTAATATGCAGAATAAATACTGTTCATGTCAAAATTGTATAATTGTTGATATTGCATAATGGAGATCACCATTTATGTTAATATCAATCGTATTCTCTGGGTTAGTAGCACTATAACTTTCAACAGTGCAATGCCAACAATTTGATTTTAAAATCTTGTAGGGACTTTAAAATCTTTAACCCCTTCAGTGTGGGTGGCGAGTTAACTCGTGTCTTCAAAACGCACCTGCTGTGCGGATGGCGTATATATACGCTTTCATTTTGCTTTGGCTATTTTGTATTTCGTATGGCGAATATACTTGCCCATAGTATGAGTACTGTTAACCCAACAATATTTAGCGACTTTGCGCTCAGCTGGTTTCAATTGTTGCTTAATTAAAAGAAGAGGAAAAAGAAAGAAATTAAATTAGAGTTTGTGCTTCGTCAAATACAGTTTTCATTCTATGTTTTGTTTGAGAGCAGGCAGCACAGTAATGGCGTCAAAACGATATTTCAACGATGCTGACATCGAGGAATAAATATTAATTAGTGATTCTGATGTAAGAGATTTTGACAGATTTAGAGTCAACAGGTTTGGAGTCGGAGGAAAGTGATGATGGCGCTTTAAGTGATAATGACAAAAAACTTACACTTTTTACAGCGGTTCGCATCTGAAAATTACGCACTGAAGGGGTTAAATGAAAAAAAAAAAATCTGAGCCCGAGGACTAGCTCGGGAAAGTAATGCTCCCGGAAGCAGAAACGAGAAACACAGTTCTGATTGGTTGGCGTTATCCACTTCTTGCCACGTTGAATTAAAATAGCAGAAATCAAACGCTTGCTACTGTCGGCCTTTGTAGCCGAGTGAGCTAGCGCTATATGCTACCAATAAAATTCTCTTTTGGCGTAAGTTCAAACCCGGCCCGAGGAAAGTTTTTTTTAATATTTTATAACACTTATTAAATTAAAATAATATGAAAATAATACTTAAAAAAGTAATTTATTTACTTTTGTGCAGATAAGTAGATGTAGTACTTATGCCCTTGTACTCCATGATATAGGGCTCGTTTTGTTCCTCTTGTATTTCATGATATAAATTTTGTGACCAACTTAAAACAACTTGCTAGAATAGCGCGTAAAACAGCTGGCTAGAGTAGCGCGCGGAAAAACGTACTTCCGGGAGTATTACTCTCCCGAGCGGGTCGTCTGAGCCCGTCTGTGGTGTTGTGAAAGCGGACTATAGTATTCGCGCCGAGTCGTGAAGCTTGACCTAGATCTATCGATTTCACCACCCAATAGAACGCGAGGGTGTGTTCCATTCGTCAACCTCCACCTATCAGATTTTGTCAGTGTCGTCTCTCGCGTTACACGGAAAACATCTCCCGAGAGTACAGTGCTGTCGGATTGGCGTCAAGTTCCGTTTCGTTAATTCTTTTTTGTTGCGTTATATTTTCGTTGTTACTATTTGTGCTATTGTTACCATTTTAGAATAGTTGTTACAGTAGTTATTGTTGTGCAGTGTTATTATTGGCAATTTTCAAATGCCTTTTTTATATACTCGTTTACTATGTCCTCAAAGTTTGGCAACATTGTTGGTGCATTTCAGCTGTTCGACGTTTCCCCAAGTGTGCGCTCGGGAAGCGGTTCCACGAATTGTACCGAAGTTTTCCGATGTGTTGGATACACAAACAAAATATTTCTATGATTGGTTTAGAACCCAAGCTTCACGATTCGGCGCGAGTACTATAGTATTTTTAAGAAACACCATTGCCTATTATAACATACGAGAGTAAATCAAAATTTATCCGTAATGTGGCTATAAGTTTTCTCACATTGTTCACACTGACTTCTATCCTAATTTATTTTATTGTTATGCTGTTGTGGTCATGCTATGAAAGTTTGATCCTTATCTTCATTTGTCTTCCTTTTGTTACAGATAGATTATGGCCGCTCCATTAGAAGATTGCACCAAAAAGAGGATCAACGAGCAATGAATGTGACATGGTTCCGTTAGACAGACAATTGACTGCTGATGAAGTGGCACATTGTGTGGAAATTAACTTAATCATAATTCTGCGTACAAAATCATCCATAAGAGACTTGCGTTTCATAAAGTCAACTCGTTCGGCTCCTTCCTCGTGCGTAATACTTGTGCGATCAGTTTTGAATTTTTCAACCCATTCGTAGACTCTCCGTTGAAGTAAGATACTGTTCCCGTATTGTGCCGAAAATCTTTGATGGATTGCAGCCTCTGGTACACATTCCGACAACAAAAGCCGGATCACTGGTCGTTGTTCCTCTTTGGTACCAACTTCTAATGAAGCGGCCATGATCTATCTGCAACAAAAGGAAGACAAATGGAAGAATTATGATCAAACTTTCATAGCATGACCGAAACAGCATAACAATAAAATAAACGAGGACAAGATCAGTATGAATAATATAAGAAAAATTATAGCTAAATTGCGGATAATCTTTGACTCACCCTCGTATATATGCACAACAGGATCAAATTTTAAGAATTGATGGTGGGTCAATAGGATCAGTGATAGATCGTTCATCCCTGATGCAAGGGATCCCGGTTCAATCAAAGGCAATCCGAGTTTGTAGTGGACAATATCGCATCATTAGGTTTTCTCAGTGTTCTCCCTTTCCTCCCATATTCTCATTCCATGAATTCTAAGTGTCTGTATACCATAACACACTTTCTCCTCATACCTATTCTTTCTATCAATACAAAACTTGATGCACACATTTCTTATCCCCTATAGTATTTTTCGAGATACATTTGGATTGTATGCTTTTACCTGGGGCCAGTAGCGTAGCCAGGATGTGTGTTTGGGGGGAGGCAAGTGCTGTTATAGGTACATATAGAAAAATTACAAACAAAAAAATATATAAACATAAAAATATATGGCCTATGTTTAGCAGAAGGGGTCCAGCTCTTTTTTCTAAAAAATGTTACAATTTTGGTGATTTCTGTTCACATTCGATTAGTTTAGGGTAGGGTTGGTTAGTTTAAGTTAGGTTAGGCTAGTTTAGGTTACGTTAGGTTAGTTTAGTTTATGTTATATTAGTGTAGGAGTCCCTCATAATTTTCCAAAAAATGATAGAATTTCGCTTATTGCTACTAATATTACGTTAGTTTAGGTTAGTTCAGGTTAACTTACGTTAGTTTATGTTAGGTTAGATTAGATTTCGTTACGTTATGTTACGTCTAAGTACTTGCATCACTCATTTCTCTTGTAAATTTTGTGATTCATACGTGCTTCTGGACCCCTTGTACTAAACATACCCCAAATATATAAAAAAATTACAAACATCAAAGTACCGAAGTACATTGTCGGACCTCTTTGGGGGGGGGGGGGTCTCTGGGCTCCCCTTCCCTACGCCACTGCCTGGGGCCACTCCAGAGGGGGTCCAAAGTTGATGGGAGGGATTTCTTGAGGGAATTCTTCCGGCATTCTCCCAATTTTCTTTGTTCAATTACGTTATGGATTCCAATACAAAGCACCTCTGGAAAGCTTGTTTCACGCTGAAGAGAATGAACTATAAACCATGATTTTCCAATGAACAGCGTTGATGAAATAGGTATTTTACTGCGAGTCTATTATTTTTTTTTTATACTAACAGGGTTAATCCTCCTCAAGGACTTACTCCGTTGACCATCACACCTATTTTTTTGTGTATGAACATATTTTTGTTATGTTTATCGAATGGACTAGATTTGATTCGGATGTCTGGATGACACGTTCATGTCCGTTCCTTGTGAGAAAGGAGGAAAGATATTACACAGTGGATGACGTTGGTGAGCTCATTAAAAATTACTCGACCATCTCCAACATGTTTTCCATTGTTCACATGAAAGCGACTGATTTCATTGACTAGAGTTCCTGGTGGCCTGAATTTGACAAAATAGCATGTCTGAGCGAAGATTTTTGTGGCAAAAAAAAAAAAAAAAAAGTCGCTAAACACCTAAAAGCGACTTTCAGCATTTCAAAATACCATAAGATGTACTTCTCACCTCCAACTCTATATAATGTTGAGTCTAACATGAATATTGGTGGCATGATAGTGGATACATTTAGACTGAGGAACTCTTCTAAACACTCTGTCCTGTCCATAAACAATAAGAAAATGGATGACATAAAAAAGAAAAAACGTTGGTCTACATACCTCAAGAGAAGATGCTATTTTGGAGTTCAATAGCATCCTGGCCTATCACAACATAAACACGTTCTGATGATAAAGATGACTGATTAATTTGTAGTTACACAACTCAAATATTTTTCAGAAATGTTTAACAGCCATGTTTTCTTCCAGTAAAGGAAATCAGTAATTTCATAATCGTTCACTTTAATCAATTCAATCCACAATTCATTTGAACAATGCATTTACCGTATAAAGCAAACGTCCAAAACACAAAACAGTCCCCCCCTCTATTCCCTAATGTGATACACAAATTTTGCATGTGAATTTTAATCACGTATACTTCTATCATTCAAGGAAAAGTACATGTTATGGTGGACATGTCGTAATTATAGTTTTATTTTCTTATTTTTATTTATTTATTTATTTATTTATTGCATCTTCTGTAAAATTACGAAACGTGAAAATGTTTTTGCTTTCTGCAGTAAGGAGGTTCATTTGTAAAACGGTTTTCGTCCCCCTAGTACTTCAAGCATCTTAGGTCCAGGAGCGTCATTTAAGATTTTGCTTGGGGGGGGGGCAAAACCCCTCGATATAAGTAAAATTTCGCGTTTTTCACTCATTTACTACTACTCTATTGATAAAATCTATATAAATCTCAAACTCAGGGGGGGGGGGCAAATGCCGCACCCTGCTCCCCTAAATGACGCCCCTGCTTAGGTCAACTATAAAGCTAAAAAGGTTCAACCATATAGAAGTTTGCTACGTTCACAAAACGGTGTTAGGCAACATGGATATAAAGAAAGTAGCACAAAAGTTTGTATCCAATTGTGAAAAAAGGCAGGCAGTTTTGGCCCTATGAAGGTAAAGATGGAGTAAACTGTAAAGTAACAAACTCTCTTTGTTTAGATAAGGAACAGCAAAGCAAGTTTACTTTAGCTTTTTTTTTTTAAAAGAAAAAACAACTAATTTTTTAAACTATACATTGTTGAGTCATTTACTGCAGGCTACTAGGCCTAAAACCTGTTTTCAAAACTTTATCGTTTATGAGTATTCACTTCACACTATCTTTTATCATTATTTTGTTCTTGACATACACTTGATATCATTTAAATTTAACTAAAACTGTAAAACAAGGTTGAATTTTACTGTTTGAATGATAAACAAACTGTCAAGTGTGTGTGTGTGTGTGTTTTAAAACTACATTTCAAAAACGAACGTACGAAAGAAAGAAAGAAAAGAAAAGAAAAGGAAAAGGAAAGAAAAAGAAAAACTAGGAAAGATAAAAATAAAACAAAATGTTTAAGTATTTGTTTGCTTTTGAAGTTAAAAACACTTTAAAATGCAATGTATATACAAAGAGTTTATTTCTATTTTCTGGGGGAGGACCCTCGAGCCCCTGCTTTTCTGGGATATTCCATACACCCTAGGAGACGGTGATGATGAGAAATGAATGAAATGGTGGAATGAAGAAAGAAGGAAACGAGAGAACACCGAGGAAACCCACGCACACGGTGTTTGTTCACTACAAAATTCACTTGGCGCGAACAGGGATCGAATCAGGGACGCCAAACACCAGAGGTGAATGTTCTATCACTTAAAAAAAAAAAAAAAAACTTCGTGAGTTATTTTCTACTTCAACCACTTTTTAGGACTGCTAGACACGACAGGGACAAGAACACAGAAACATCACAGAACACAGTTAAAATTCCACCTTTGCTACTCTATGTTAGACTCGAACCCCCAATGGGCCACTGAACCACCGCGGCCCCGTCAATGCTTTACTGGAACCGTTACACCCGTTACGATTTCCCAGTCTCACGTCAGTGCAATACCGGTATGACTTTATCGTTTTCAAGTACTGGATTTCTCTGATATTTGAAATATGGTTTGGTATTTTAAGTTCATTTATTATTATTATTATTATTATTATTATTATTATTATTATTATTATTATTATTATTATTATTATTATTATTATTATTATTATTATTATTATTATTTAAAATATCAGCGATTTGAACTTAGGACATTGAAAGCTTTTGTAATATAATTTTGTGTACACCACTGGTTCAGATTCATGTGTCATTCAGTTCAAATGTATGAGATCGAGCTGTTCAAAGTTGCAAAAGCATTAGGTATAAATTATACGCATGGAGTAAAAGGTAAGATATCCGAAACGTGTGTGTGAGTCATTACGGAAAAAAATTTCACAGTTGTTCAGTACTTACAGTGTAATCTATAATTAGCAACTTGCAGAACTTTAATAAACATGTATGCTATATGTTTCAAAATATACAAGCATAACCGGAAATTTATCGTACCATCTCGTTCTCAGCACTCAGGACAAGTTTATTTTTACTCGTATGTGCAATGTAGTCTACACAGCATAGTGAAATGATATGCTACGCAGTAAAAAACAAAAGTGTAACGAAAATATATTATGTAAGAACAATCGTAAAATAAGAGCAACATGAACACGAAACATACGTTTGTAGAGAGTACTTACTGTACATTGCATGCTATATCATTTGCATGTTTTAAGAGAAATGCAAACTGAAAAACAAAAAAGTATCTTACTCGTAACTTGGTATTATTGAAAAAAACAAAACAACTGAAATTATTAATTTAATTTCTATTATTTCACTTGGCTTGTGGATAGCCTGCTCCCCCCAGTTCTTTGTCACCGGAACTGGAAGAGTCACTACTACTACTACTACTACTACTACTACTACTACTACTACTGCTACCAATACTACTACTCTATTACTGCTATTACTACTACCGGTACTACTACTATACTGCTACTACTACTACTACTACATCTACTTATATCGAGAACAGAACCCAACCAACCTCTGCGGGACTTCCTGCTACTACTGCTACTAGTATTACTACTACTATTGCTACTAACTACTACTACTTCTACTGCTACTAATACTACTACTACCACCACTACTACTACTGCTACTACTACTAATACTACTTATACTAAAACTACCTTACCACAAGATTTACATCTTAAATCTTTATAACATGTGATTCCGATTCATTATCAACTAATATGAATCGTTAGAATCACTAAAAATCACTGGGGAGAGCGGGCTATACTCAATCCTTCACTTTTAATAAATGACATTAATTTCAGTAACTATCTCCGTATAAATTATTGGATTGTGTCAAAAATATAAAGAAACAAATATAAATAAACATTTGTACCATAGCATGATGTTTTCTCTTATTTTGGGTCAGGGGCGTCATTTAGGGGGGGCAGGGAGGGGCAATTGCCCCCTAAGTTTGAGATTTATATAGATTTTATCAAAAGAATAATGGTAAATCAGTGAAAAACGAGAAATTTTACTTAAATCAAGGGGTCTTGCCCCCCCCCAAACAAAATCTGAAATGACGCTCCTGTTTTGGGTAAATTATCATTATCATCGTAGGTATTCTGGCATTATTAGCAGTTCACTTCCCGCCAACTGAGAAGTATCCATTCGTTTCCCTAAATTCTACATCATTAAAGGTGGTGCAGACATTAGCTCTAGTGAGAAATGATCTAGAAATTGAAGTATTTAATTATTTCAAAGTAAATTTTATAAAGAAAAAAGTTACAATAGACAATGATGGCACAGGTATTGCTGAATTGCCTGTTCATGTTATAGTTGTCGTGAGTGAACTCTTTACATATAAAAAAATATGTATGTATGTATGTGATTGTGTGTGTTCCAGTGTTAACTCTATAACGCTTGAAACAGGGGCGGTTCTAGCCCGGATCCGGGGGGCATAGTTCCCTCAGTTTTTGAGTGTCAAAATTAATTTAAACTATTATTTATATAGTTTTGAATGTTTATAGTAAACTCATGATATACGTATCATAAACTGGGTACTGTCTGCCCCCTACAGTTCTTACCTTCTAGATCCACCATTGATTTGAGGCAGTTTTAACCAAACTTGGTACACACATATTTCTTACAGTCTGGAAAAGAGTACTTTCGAGGAAGACCTATCCTAGCACACCTAAGGAGAGTGCGAGGGGCATAGGGTCTACACATAAAAATTATCAAAACGACCCATATTAATGTCGAATCCATAGTTTTCGGAGTCCATGAGCTGCTTGGCTACAGTTCTGACGCCTTTTAAGTTCAAACGGCCGATATTAATGTCGAATCAATAGTTTTTGGGGTTACTCAGATGAACAGTGACACTTCTGATGCCGTTTAAATCCAAGTTCAGCTCGCATTAGTACTCCTAAAGGAGGGGTAAATTGTGGTATGTATGTAAAAATAACTGAAAATGACCGACATTAGTGTCAAATTCATAGTTTTCGGGGTTCCTAAGTTGATTGGTGATAGTTTTGGTGTGCTTTAAGTTCAAGGTCAGTTCCCAGTTGGAGTAAGACCCTCTAGCACTCCTTGGGTGGTAGAAAGGGGTTCAAATGTAAAAAAAAAAAAAAAAAAAAAAAAAAAAAAAATCGAAAACGACCGATATTGGAGTCTTATCCATAGTTCTTGATGTCGCTGAGATTAATAATTACACTCCCGACTCTCGTTCAGTCCCCACCGGCATAGAGGGTAAGAAGGGCTGAAAAATAAAATATCTCACATGACTAAGATTAGTATCGAATTCATAGTTTGGGTTCGTCAAGCTATTAGGTTGCAATCGCTATTTCTGTTAATTCTAAGTATAGGCATGGACGGGCATGCCAGCTTGATTGGAAATAGGGATGGCCAGACGGATCCGGATCTCGGATATCCGGATCCTACAAGATCCGGATCCGGATCCTATAAGATCCGGATCTCGGATCCGGATCCGAAATTTCGGATCTTGGATCCCGTTCCGGAATTTCGGATCTTGGATCCGGATCCGGAATTCGGATCTTGGACCCGGATCCGAAGTTTTGTATCTTGGATCCGGATCCGAAGTTTTGAATATTGGATCCGGATCCGGATATCCGGTTCCTGGATCCACACCCGAAATTTCGAAGTTCAGATTCGTACTCCTGTTTTGAATATTTTAGGCCTTAGATTGAGACCCAGAACTAAAATATCCATATGTATAAAATTTACTAGGTGAATTTTATCTAACTCATTGGGAAGACAATTCAATTTAAATGACAAAAGATTTCATCAAAATCTCATTTTCACATTTTTCGGGGTTAGACCATTGTTCCGCACACCCCATCATTTAGTCTTTAGTATATCTTTAAACGTACTACAAGTATGCCACTTTCATCTGAAGTCAGTAGTTGTATAGATCTGCCTTTTTTATATATTAATCGAGTTAGGATTAAAATTCGATTGTTTGTGAGACCTATGATAATATTTTCAGAATGAGTTATAACGTTGGAAAACTGCATAGTAATGCTGCATATTTTCTTTTGCCACATTGGAATTTAATGTAGTCTATCTTATACAATCGGCTCTTATGATTAATTCAATGATCTGAACTCCTGCAGCATTACGCTAAAATCATCGATGTCTTTGAATTTTCGTCATCATTTCTATTTTTTTTTATTACGAGCAAAATAAATATCATAAGCGGTATTTTACATAATACATATAGACGCAGATCAGTCAGTTGATTGCTTAAAGTTTATAGCAAAGCTATTACATTTCTAAGACACTGGCGGCCTTAGGACAAAATCCATGGCTTTCCCTTAAAATCTTAAATATCTCTATATAAAAAGGGCAAAGTCCTGAGTGAGTGAGTGACAGATCACCGTACAGACCAAATCGCTTAAGCTACAAACTTGAAATTTGGACAGTTTATAGGGTTTGTGACGTAGGATACCACTAAGGAAGGACTTTGGGAAATTCGACGAGGAAGGGGGGAAATGGGGTGGAAAATATTGATGATTCTTGACGTTAGATACTTCAAATTTGGTATTTGGGTTTCTCATTGAAAATAATTTGATACTTGTTTAAGTGCTTTTTGATATTTAAATTAGAAGGGGCAGGGAAGATGTAGAAAGTAAAAGAGCGGGTGGTAATTGCAATTTTGCAATTAGTATAATAATATGCCTATATCTCGGAAACTTAAAGGGTTAGAAACATGGAATTTGGTATTTGGACTTCTCACTTAAAATAATTAGATACGTATTTCAACGTTTTTTTATGTGTGGCCCAGAAGGGAAGAAAAGGGGCGAGAAAAAATTAAGTGGGGATTACAATTATTGTATTAATATGTTATATCCTTTAAGGTTAGAGACTTGAAATTTGGTATTTGCACTTCTCATTGAAAATAATTTGACATGTGTTTCAGTGTTTTTTGACGTTTTAGTAAAAAGGAAAAGAAAAGAGATGGAAAGGAAAGAGGGTGGGGATTGTAATTATTATAATAACATGTCGATATCTGGGAACCTCTGAAGGTTAGGAGCATAGAATTTGGTATTTGGACTTTACATTTGAAATAATTAGGTATGTACTTAAGCGTTTTTTGATGTATGTCTTAGAGGGGAAGTAAAGGGGCGGGGAGAAAAGACTTTTATATCTCGGAATCCTGGAATGTTAGAGAAATGAAACTTGTTATTTGAACAAAAATTCGTTATCTTGTGAAATGAAATGCTTCTGTTTTACATCCCACGTTTATGCCGGTTAGGCTAAAGGAGACGGTGATTATGAGAAATAAATGAAATGAAGAAAGTAGGAGGAAACGGGAAAACCCCGAGAAAACCCACGAGTACGGTGTTTGTCCACCACAAAGTCCACACGGTGCAAGCTGGGATCGAAACAGGGACCCCAAGCACCGGAGGTGAACGCTCTACCACTGAGCCACCGCGGCCCCTTAAAAATTCGTTATGTTTGCAGGCGTATGATGTGCGAGGCCGTAGACCGAGCAAATGTGTGGGCTGGGGGGAAAGCCCCCATGTACTCGCACTGAAATTCGGTATGTCTCGGGATACCGGAATGTTATTACATACAATTTGATATTTGAACTGAGATTCGGTATGGTTGTAGGTTTACGAGGTACGAGGTCATAGGCCGATCAAATGAGATATCAGAGGGTCTAAGGGCAAATCCCCAGACATTTCTTTTTAAATTGATTATGATTAGAGGCTTTTGTGGTGCGAGGCCCTAGTAACGGGGGTCTAGTGGCGAAGCCCCCAACTAGCCGAGGTCTATTAAGTATATAAATGTATTTGCGTAATGACTGGAAATTGCATGTATGCCTGTGGACAAAATTGCATAAGTAGCCACGAGAAATGACAATCCTTTAAGATAAAAATTTTAAAAAGCTACCAAAATGTACTCTTGAATGAGTTGTATAAAATTATGTTTGTGCAGGGGCGAATCCAGAACGGACTCTTGGAGGGGGCGGATGGATTCTTAGGGGGCGGTTGGGGATGCTAGCAGTGAAAAATTACTTAGATGATCTGAAATTGCCACAAGTTACTACTAAAGTACACTGTTAATGGTGGTGCTGGGTAGGGGCGAACAACTTTTCGCCCTCCCCTGCATCCGCCTATGTGTTTACATGAATGATATAGCTCCTTATACAACCTATGCAGAGTTAATAGTAGTGGATTACTAATTGCAAAGATACGTGTTACTGCTCGAGGCTCCATATGGTATTTTGTATACACATACAGTACATTAATACATTGATTTTGATACATTAATTGCCATTTAGAACTTCATCTCTACTACAATTCTTAATTCTAACTGGAGTGGTAGGGTCACAGAGAAACGTATTTTTAAAGAAAGAAAAAAATGCTCATCAAGAGCAAGAAAAGGAAGTTGCTCCTTAATTTGATTTGATCTATATTTTATGGGCTGTTCTATTAGCAATGGCCTAGCCCATCACGACTAGGAAATGGCCTCATTCAGTGACCACAATAACTCAGAAAGAATTAGAAAAGTAAGCAGCCAGAGTCTAATGAAGAAGCTTGGGCTTGAGACTAAGGTTTCATCCCAGCATTTGACTAATGTTACAGAAAACAAAGGACAAATTTTCATCAGGACGACAGCTTTAAAAAAGATTTACTACCTTTTCGGTCAAGTATTTCCACTAGAATCGAATCTGACAATGAGATTGCTCTCACCTAAGTCGACAGTTTTACTCAATCAAATTTGGAGTAATTGTGACATATTAAGGCACGAAAACCAAATATCAACAGAATGAAGGGAACGCAAGGCTGTCACACGATCAGATACCAAAAGTGTCTTAAAATCTTATTTTAAGCATAGGAATGAAAATCACTTTGTCAATAATTTCGAAAATTTTGCTGATTCGGAACACCCGAATTTTCTGACACGGAGTTTCGAATCCGGATCCAAGATCCGAAATTTCGGATCCGGATCCAAGATCCGGTTTTTCGGATCCGGATCTAAGATCCGAAATTTCGGATCCGGATCCAAGATCCGTTTTTTCGGATCCGGATCTAAGATCCGAAATTTCGGATCCGGATCCAAGATCCGTTTTTTCGGATCCGGATCCAAGATCCGTTTTTTCGGATCCGGATCCAAGATCCGGTTTTTCGGATCCGGATCCGGATCTAAGATCCGAAATTTCGGATCCGGATCCAAGATCCGAAATCTCGGATCCGGAACCAGTGTCCGGATATCCGGATACCGGATATCCGGACCCAAGTGGATCCGGATATCCGGATCCAAAAATATCCGGATCTGGCCATCCCTAATTGGAAACTTACAGGGGCGTTGTTCGTACATCTATATATGTTTGGATGTATGTGTATGAATGTATATTCCAGCGTAAATCTGGAACATCTGGAGCAATTTTAACCAAACTTAGTAAACATATGACTTTCAATCTGAAAATAGAAAAAAAATACTGTGGGAGTAAGGTACTTAAAGTTGGAAGGGTTGACATGTAAAAATTATGGATAATGACTAATTTTATTGTGCAATTCATAATTCTCGGGGTTGCTGAAATGAATAGTGACATTTGCAATGCCATTTAAGCAGTGGTCGAAGGGAGACGGTATGCGACTGTATACCATACTGTCTCTGGTTTTTCAGTGATGAAAGCATACCGTGTCTGATGTTTTAATGTTTAATACAGACCGTCACTAGAAAGTAGATGCTAAATATCTTACCCAATAACTGACTAATAGCTTTGTATGTAAAAAGATTTTATTTCTTGTGTAGAAATAATTTCTACGTTGACAACACCGACATATTTGTTAGCTTTTTCTTACCTTATGTTTTCAAAATGAGGTATTTTTAAAGAACTTCACTTAGTTAATATTTTGATGTGCCATATTGAATTGTTGGTTTTGTCTTCTTTCCTTCATGTATATAAATGCCTTTTTTTGAGCATGGGCGGATTTAGGGGTTGTCTGCAGATGGAGCGGACCTTCGGAGATTTGGAATACCCCACAGTCGAGTGGGTGGACCAGCAGTTTTTCCGCAGGAAATTGTTAGTATCCTCATTCAGATCTTGAGCATGTTCGTGTATAATTCTCTATAATAAATCATAACGGGACTTTTTTCAGAAAGTTGTTGGCAGGGGATGAAAGTCTCTCCATACCCCCCCCCCCCTCGGTAATTACAGAGAAGCTCTCTAATGGTTTTCAGTCATTATGTAAAAAGAAATGCAATCTTTTAGGCAACATTCCATCACTGTATTTCAACATTTAGATAGCCGGTATGTCGAGTCAAAATCGTAATAAAACATACCGCCTCTGATTTTTTTTTTTCCACTTCGAACACTACATTTAAGTACAAGTTCATGCCGATCGGCAGAGCGTGGGATGAGATGATAAATAAAATGTTAAAAATGGCTGAGATTTCTGTGGAATTCGTAGTTTTTTGGGGTCAGGAAATTGTCTGACCCGTCTGACTTCTGGAAGTTACTTAGTACAAATTTCTGGCTGGGTTTTAAAATCAGATCAATTTCATTAAAGGCAGTGGCGGATCCAGGGGAGGGGACGATGCCCCCCCCCCAGAAGAGGAAACTTTCTTACTTTATATATAAATAAAACAGAGTGTGAAGCTCTTAGAAGTAGCTCTAAGTAGCAGTATTACAACCCATCGTCCCTCAGAAGTCCATATTGGATCCGCCCCTTATTAAAGGCGTTTTCTATGGGGGTTAGGTATTTCAATATTTATGCCAAAAGTAGATTCTGTATTTTAGCCAAAAGTATATTCTGTATTTTTATCATTACACGTTCACTGAAATAAATATTCTAAGAGGGAAGGAAGGAGATTCAAATATTTCCCATAAGCCTATTCTCCCCGTGCGAAAAACGCGCATTTCAGTAGCCGTTTACTATAAATATCAGAAATGTGATTGTATACTTCTCACATTGTATCAAAACACTTAATGTAAAAATCTTTAAAGAATAAAAACAATTATTAAAAATGTTTTAATATTTTGGATTATACACTCTTGAATAATGTTGGGCACCATGATGGTGCTCGAAGGGTGAAGCTACCGTAGTTCCATTCACCATAGTCCTTAGCTACCCTCTTCGTAATCACATATGATTTTCTTGTTTTGATATCGTCCATTAACTGTAGCCGCTATCGCTCACTTTTTCATCTTTTTCCTGCGACCGTACCTTCTATAACGTCCTTCATAGAATTCCTTCTGAGTTAATGTTTCTAATTAGTTCGTCTTCTTCTTTTTAATTTCATATAAAATTGTCCTTTCTCTCCTATTATTTGTTATTCTTCTTTATTCACTTTCTGTTCGACAACCCTTTTTCCATTCTTCTGCAGAGCGTTGCTGGAACAGAGTTCCAATTTAAACATTTTATATACGGACGATTGAAAATGAAATGAAATGAGATATTTCAATTTAACGCACCAGAATAAACGGAATGAGAAAGTGAAAGGAAACGGGAGCACCCCGAGAAAACCCACCGATACGATGTTGTCCACCACAAACTTACTTGGTCGGGAATAAACAATAATTTATCATCGATTGAGACTTAAAATAAGCTAGATATTCTCTCGTACAGAAGTTATGCGATGTTTCCTACTGCAGATTTGCTCCTTTTCTGCGAAAGGAAAAGATCAAAAAAGGAAACATGACACGTGAAGGCTGAAAGGTATGTTTTTAGGGATCAACGGAAACGATCCGTTACCTTGGCTTCCAAACAAGAACTACCTATACAAAGGATGTTGATCAATTACAAAACGGGGCCACTTTTCGGTAATATGTCCAGCCAGATTACTGAAGTGAAGCACTTACCTAATTCCAAAGTTAATAGCCACATTCTGCTACGTAATATGTGGGTACTAACGTTCTTTGGACATCTGCGTGTTCAAACCATTATTAGTTCCCAGATATAACTATTTTTTCTCTTTCCGTTTTCGTTGTTATCATTATTAACTGGAAAAAAAAATTGACGAAGGAAGGGAGTTAATTCTTAGCTGTTCTGCTGTCATTGCTGTAAATTTAGAAGTTTCATCCAATGTGTCCGTCCACAAATCCAGGCGCGCAAGCATTTTTGTTGTTGTTGTTGTTGTTGTTGGGAGTGTCCAATCTAAAAGAAAAAAAAAATCTAGATATCGTATAACTGTTTTTGCTCTGATACATGTAGCCTATCAGAGCAAAAACAGTTAAGAGATATCCAGAAATGTCTTTTGGACGTGGATTCAGTATGTCCGCTCTTTTCTTTCTATTGAAACTTAAAGCGGTAAAGCCTATCATTTTCGGTTTCAATCTTGATCGAATTAGATGAAAAATAGCACTAGATAGCAAGACATAACATTTTAATATGGATTCATCGTCCCAAAAATAAACTCAATATCCGTCCTTATCCTTCAATCAGATGAATCGACCCTCCAGTAGCCCAGATTGTAGGTCCAACTATGGGAAATGATAGACTTTCCAGTTGCCAACGTTGGCCCTATGTTGTAGTTGACAGCTTTGCCGAATATTTGCCAACCAAATCGATTATCAACACAACCTCTAGGAAATAAGTACAATTGTGATTGCGAATGCAAGGTCGAAACTGTTAGACAAATGTCGGTAAATTGTTGGTTGGCCAACACACACTTCAAACTATGTTGAACCAACGTATTTTTAAATTTATTTTTGCAATTACTAATTTCCAACTATATGCCGACCATTATCCAACATAGGGCCTACCAAGTATCCTGCTAGGGTCTCAACGGAATCCCCACGAAAGAAGTAAAATTATAATTGGAAATGCGAGGTTGAAACAGTTGCTTAAAAGACACTAAGTAGTTGGTTGGGCAACATACACTTTAAACTACTTTAGGGCAACGTACATTTCAACTTAATTGTTATCAATTCCCAACGATGCCGATTATTACTGTAAGGGAAACAGTGCAGGATAATATTGGAACAGATTGTAGTGTATAAATATCTCCAAATAGATAAATCACCTGAGTTTAATAGTAATGTAAAATGGAATGTTATTTATATAATAAGAATTACAATACCTTTTGTAACAATTTTTCCACTCCAATTCTACTGGGGCCACAGATTATCATGAGGGAGTGTCAAGGGTGCTCATAAACGGGTTTTAGGGCGCAGGTTGCCCTGATAAGATTATAACATTTTTTTTTTTTTTTTAGTACAATTAAACTGGAGAATGTAAATATTGGCGGGACTGCGCCCAAGATCTTGGGGGATGAGCATCCCTGGGAGTGGATTCATTGAATTATCGTTTTAATGAGCCTCTAACGGAATTACTGACTTATATACCAAGCATATTAGAGTATTTCAACACCAGTTAGTTCTTCATAGGGCATCCTGTGTGTATTCACTGAATCAACGTGAAACGCAAATTATTTGCTCATTAGCTGATTGCGGTTCTTTGGTCATCCCTGCTTCAATTACCTTTTTTCTTCCGTCAGTCAGGTGGTACTGATAACGCGCTGTCGGTAGTTTAGCAAGGAGAGGGAACGAGAGAAAGCATTATTACGAAGAGGCATTGTGAACTAAAACACAAAAGTTCACATCTGCAACTTCACGTAACAGAGGAAGTGATGCTCTGTACCAGGATAATACATTACAATAATGAAGCATTCTATTGGCTGTAGTTGGTTTACCCCTGAATTGCCCCCTCACCTGGGCAGGTGAACCATCTGTTCCACTACTTCATAAGTGGACAGGTCTACGGTAGTGTTAAAAACGGGCTTCAGGGACATCTATCGGTGAATTCACAAGTTCATAAAAGTAGTACTGAAGCTTTCGCCATCTGATGAGTTCGTTTAGTACTATGTTGACGTTATTATTAGTTTTTCTTCGTTTCCTTTTTATAAAAATTGAGTATGTGCTTTTGTAGATAGGTCAAAGTCAATGTTGACTCATATCTTAGCCACTCCATGCAGGCTATCTGAGATTTTCTTGAATAAACAAGTAAAATAAATAGTGTAACTTTCGTTGCTAGTAATTGGAGGAGCTTAGAGTTCAATATGCCGCAGCCTCGCTACCGTAAGTTTTTTTTTTTTTAAATCAATTTTCTTTCAAGAGTACATTTTTATACAATCCAGTTAAAAACTCTTTCAGAGATATAGGCTAAATCAAATTTAAATTTTGATTTCGGGTTTGCCAAGATTAGTAATTCTTTCGTATGAAATTAAGTTTGCATAATTATTATTCATTAAGAGTAGTTAAAGGATGTCACGTAACCGATTGCCTGAGTTAATCGACTTAGCCCTTGAGGCCTGAATTCGAGGCTTATACTATGAAAGAGCTGCCCTGACTTTTACTCTAGCAAGCAAATCAATTTCAACAAGAAAGTAATTTGATTACGGAAAAAAATAAAAATTAGGCCGCGGTGGCTCAGTGGTAGTGTTCACTTCTGGTGCTTGGGGTCCCCGGTTCGATCCCAACCCCCGCCAAGTGAACTGTGTGGTGGACAAACACCGTGTGCTTGGTTTTCTCGGGGTTCTCCCGTTTCCTCTCACTTTCTTCATTTCACCATTTCATTCCTTTCTGATCATCATGGGTATAACCGTGGGACATGTAACTCAAAGATTTCATTTCATCAGGACCAATGTAGCTGAGCTCGATAGATGATTTAGATGTCTGTCTCTTCAGGAAGGATGAAACTTCTCAACGGTGTGCATTTCATCCACATCAGTGGAAGGGTAGGGAGATGTTCCCTCAGAAACTCTGCCCCCAAAGGAGCTACAAACATAGAAAGTGGTATCAGGAAGGTTAAATAAACATACTAACTAGTGATACCTGTGTATATGTGACAACATTTTTCTTGCGTACGACAAATAACAGTGCTGCTAACTTCGAAAAAATATTTTTCTGAATTTTTTTGATTTTCTTCTTCTTGTATGGGCTGGGCATGGGGGGCACAAAAATGACCTCGTTGAAATATGTGTTCCATAAGATTTCCAACGAAGTATGACTTATATCTCTGTGGTGACAATTAGGGGCGTCGCTGCTTCCAACGTCAGGGTAGACCAAAATATTTCTAAAAATATGTACAGGATGATTCTCATAGGAAACGAGTTAGGGATTTTTTCTCACTTTGTATTGAACTTCATTTTTTTACATGATTATACCCCACATGATTTTTCTTCCTGCGTACGACAAATAAAAGTGTTGCCAGCCTCTCACAAATTTCCAAAAATATAAAAAATCTCATTTTAAAAAATCTTTTTCTTCTTCTTGAGGTTTGGCATGGGGGCACAAAAGTAAGCTCGTTGAAATCTGTGTTCCATAGCTTTACACAGGAATGTTGCCATGGGGAACCATAGGGTCCAGGTCCCCCAAATGACCAGGTTTTAAAACATCATCGTAAAATTATCTCGCTTCAGTCATTTTAAAACAACAAAGTTTACATACAATTAATAATTTACGGTAAAATAGTATGGAAAAACACTGTTTTACCATACCGATCAAAAAATAGTATGGTATCTCTTCCTTATACCGATCGAAAAATAGGATACATTTTTGTGGCAGCAGATTACACAATTTACTGCAGGGAGTTTATATTTGACAATTTGAAGACGAACATTTTAACAAGGTACTATCAATACAGCCATAAAAAAATGGTACTAAACTTATTTGTAAGTACATTATATTTTTTATATACTTTAACTAGTGTTTTAAAAATCCTATTTTTTATCAGATGGAAAATTTGGTGAGAAACAATGTTTTTATTCAGTTTTTCAGTTTGGATTTCATTCGCTTTCTTTTATTTCTACTCGTTGTAAAACAGGAAGTAAGATATAACTATCAATAAAATAATTGTTTTTTAGTCACGAATAATAAATAGGCCTAAATACTTTTGTGAGGAAATCTTAAAGAAATTAGCATAAGTGAAATTTCAAAGAAAATCAGTCTTGTGTAGATAGGTTCTGTGTACAAGGTCTTAAATTGAAATATAAAGGTAACCAAAAAAGTTCTGTTGCTTTTCCACCAATCACCTTCGAACACCGATATGTCACCTAAGACGTACCTGGAAGATCAAAAATAGTCCCCAACAGCATCGACGACCTTTTGCGAACGTTCTGGAAAACCATTGATTCCATCGCGGTAGAACTTGGTGGGCCGTGAAAAGAAGAAGGTATCAGGTGCATTTTGCACCTCTACTAGTAATTTGAACTGGCGTCCTCTAAGGTGATTGTCCAAGGAATGGAACAGGTGATAATAGGACGGTGCAATACGGTGCAATATGTGGGGAGTATAGCGGATGCAATAATGTTTCCCAAACAAGGCGTAGAATGGGTCCTCGGTCATCCTAGCCACGCGGGACTTAGCGTTGTAAACGCGAGGACTGTTTGCGATTCAGAAGTGCTGGCTCCATAGTTTTGAGTTTTTCTTGAACACGGTTCAACTGCTGACAGTACACAGCTGCATTAATTCTCTGACCAGCTGGCAGCAGTTTCCGATGCACGATGCCGTGAGCAGTCACAACCACACAGAAGGACCTTGTTCTGGTGCAGTGCTGGTTTCAGCTGTTTCGGAAGCGGTTCATGGGATGTTAACCAATGATGACGGCGCCGTGGAGCTTCGTAGAGAACCCACGTCTTATCACGTGTCAACACCCTGTCCAGAAATGGCTCCGAGACAGTAAAGAAACACAAGCGTCTGCTCGTGTTGCCTTCTGGCCCGGAGCCAAAACATGTGGGACCCATCGACCCAACTTGTAGTGCTTCCCAAGTTGATAGAGGTGCTGCCAAATGGTTTATCCATTCACACTGAATTCTAGTCTCAGTTCCTTACATGTCTGGCCACTGTTCGCCTTAATTGCTGCCTGAATATCTTCATTTTGTACATGTGTTGGTCTTCCGGCACGTGGTGTGTCTTCGAGTGTTTTGTCACTGTCCTTAAACTTGTTAAATTACCGTTGCCCTGTCCGCGTCGTCACGACACCTCATCTTCCGCGCCGCTGCTGAAATCGTACAGCATTCATGCCCTTATGACTTTCTGTGGAGGTCCCATGTTCACCTTGTCCTTACGGAAGTTCACGGTGTAACTGAATTGCCAGAACCAAGTAGTATGATGGATATACCCATACCAACAACTGATCTTCATCTTTCGCATTCAACTCACGGTGTGAGGACAATTGAACACAGACATCGACGAAAAGCAACAAAACTTTCTTGGTTACCTTTATAGTTATGGGCAAAGGTATAAGTAGTTCTTGGTTAAGCATAATAAAAACTACCTGGAATATAATTTGTGAAGAAAAAGCAAAATAATAATAATAATAATAATAATAATAATAATAATAATAATAATAATAATAATAATAATAATAATAATAATAATAATAATAATAATAAGCTAAAATAGTGTTTTTAGTTTTCCTGAAGGAAACCAAAATTTTCCGGTTTTTTCAGGCCTCAAAAACACTAGCTGCAACGCATCGTTTGGCTTTGTACATTGTAGCTGCCCCCCTCAAAAACGACGGCCCCTCGTACATAAGCCTGCTGGCTATATCCCTGGCTTTACAACGAGATATCGTTCATGTTCCTGTGACAATACTAGGGCGGCCACGTAAAGGTTTAACACGTAAGATTTTCTTGAAATCCCTGTCGGTCCTGAAGAGGCTTGATTAGCTTCCGTATAGTAACATGTAAGTGAAGTTAACGATTTAGTATATCGAAAAAGGCCAACCTCGACATTTTCACAGGATTGTCCAAATACTCTAGAAGAAATCAAGTTAACAGAGTCCTATTATCTCTTATATTATGATTTCTCCTTTGGACAACCCTATGGAAAAGCGTGATTGGCCTTCTTCGATATAATACTTTGTTAACTTCACGAACGTGTTTCTAAGTAAGGAAGTTAGCATCACGTGTTAGTCAAGCTCTTAATACAACGTTAGAAACGACTCTGCATATGGCTCAATATATTTGATCCGTATCCTTAATATAAGTCTCTATATATATAATAAAGATATATTACCTCTTTGACATCTTAAACACAAAATCTATAAAGACATACAATCTAACTAAATATAACTAAGAAATAATACACAATAAAACACAAGAGTCTTTTTCATTGATTCAGGTTCGCATTACGTCTTTCCATCATACGTATACTCATGTCCAAAATGATTGTCGCATGCCTATAGATATGTTGTTGTAGGAATATAATTTAATAACGATTTCGCCCGGTATTGTTTATAATGTTATAATCGGCAATGACACGTATGTGGTAAATTTCATGTCAAAAGAGCAGTAAATAAGAACAGTAACAAAAAAAAAAAAAAAAAAAAAATTCTCCTTGTCCATTTGGCAACCGTATTTATATTTCTTTTCCTGTGAAATTTACCACAAAAATACATTTTCCGATTATACACATAGTAACAGTATTAAAAGTACCCTGTAAAATCATAATCAAATGATATTCTTACAAGAAGACAGTTATAGATATGCGACAATCATTTTGGACAGGAGTGTACAGTAATCCATCTCCTCGAGCACAGCTCATTGTGTCTCTCATCATAATCCTGAGTAGACCCAGGATCGGAAGATAACATGCATTTGTCTCACTAACCCTTACCTGTGTACTGTATTATGGCGTCAAGTGCATCTCATTCTCAACTCTATTGAGAAGCACTCCATCCTAATGATTATGGCTAAAAGCTATAATGTCTATTGTCGCACTTTTACAGCAATCCATAGCAATACAGTTTAATAAAACCTCAATAAAGTTATATTATTAAAAAAAAATCATTTAGACTCAGGGACGGCGCCAGGAACGCTTGATGGGGTGGGCGGAAAGAGGCGGACCTAGTTGCTGGGTGGGCGGACAACGAAAATGAGAACTGGGCAATGTAGACATTTTTTGACAATAATTAAATTTCAATTTTTATACTCTTTAGTTAGCTAAGGCTCAGACCGAAATAGGGGAGAAACAAGGATATGGAAAACAGCTGTGTTGGCCTTATAGAAGGTGCCATTCCAGCATTCACCTGGTAAGACTGAAGAAATGCAGGACTTAGGATGGGCTGCGGGAGTTCGTGGTAATATGCTCGACCTACCGAATTCCGCGTGGCACACACACTACCTCTACTTTCAGCTTTTTAAACAATAATAACGGTGTGTTCTTTGTAGTCGAAGAAGTTCAAGACTGTTTTACCTCCTCTCCCTCCAAGAATGCACATGAATGCATAGAAATAAGAGAAGCTTCAAACAACACAGACTAACAGATAATACTCTACTTTTCGTTAATAACATAAAATACACAATAAGTAGGTAAAGTAAAACAAGGATAAAATAGGCTGCTGCAAACATTTTTATGAAGTATTTATTACAAGAAAGCAAAAGACAAAAAATATAAATGAGTTACTTCAGAAGCAATGCTGTTGTCTTCGCTCTCTCCAACATCTAGTTCATTTTCACTTTCCTCGAAATCGAACACTTCAAATTGCGAATCCTGGTTGTCACATGTATTTGTATTTTTTGTCTTTTTCCCCATTGAAGAAGAAGGATTATCACTAACATCAACGGATTGAAAATCGCGCTTCTTTGAACACGAGAAAGACACCGAGCCTGAGAAGAAATCGCTAAATTTTTTCGACATATTAGCTGAACAAGCACCGACCGCCAAGACTTCTGAACGCAACAGGGATCAACTCAACAATGCTATAATAAGGGTTTTTACAAATCTGTTTAATGCCACAAGGGTAAGACATGTGGTACATTGTTGTAAACAATTGCAAGTTGGAACCCTCTTATAAGAAGCTATCGCGCCAACACAAAGCAAGGGCGCCGATTTCTCTGTAAATTTGGGGGGGTATTCAGATGCAGAAGGCATGTATGAGGATTTTAAGACAAATTGAATTCAAATTATGCCAAATATTGTATATTCATAAATAAAATGCGGGGGCGCACATGGGCTTTGGGGGAGCCCGGGCCCCCTTGGGCCCCCAATATCGGCGCCCTTAACACAAAGCACTACTCTCCTCCCTCTCTTTCTCAAAATGAGGCAATAGATACTGACCAGCTCTGACCATTATTTAGCAGGGTGGATTGATTTAAATCAGTCTGATTTAAATCACGATTTTAATCAAGATTTAAATCACTTGATTTTTTAAATAAAAATCGTTGATTTAAATCAAATTCCGAAATGAATTAATTTAAAGTGAAAGTAAGTAAAATCCCGTTTCTGTTCTGTTATTTCGAGTATGGAAGATAATAATCATAATACAATAAGACTCAAATGTATGTAAGCACAGTATGAAAACGAGTATCATGTAGAGAACGATCAGGGAAAATCCCGTTTGAACGGGTAACGGGTGAACCCTGCTTTCTTCTCTTTGTAACACAGGGTTTTAAAATTTCTATTCCAACGGGGAAAGCACCATGGACATTTAAGATGAAAACTCTTTTGTGTCCACGTCTATTTGTTTGTTTCCAGTTATTTTAGAGGGGCCCGATCCCCTCCAAAACAATAATAATAATAATAATAATAATAATAATAATAATAATAATAATAATAATAATAATAATAATAATAATAATAATAATAATAATAATAATAATAATAATAATAATAATAAAATTTTGGGCGAAATTTATGTACTAAATACATAGAAGTTCCTCGGAATCGTAATACGACAAATTTTGGATGCGTTAAAATATCGAATAACACTTTTGATAAAGCGCATACCTGACCCCATTGCAGAACACGCCGCGATCTGCGATGTGATCGCAGAAAATTTGCCGTGCCTGTGCAGGAAAAATTGTCAGAGGAAATAAAATAGCCAATAGAAAAGTATAAAAACGTGCCTGCTATGTATAGATGTCTTAAATGCACGGACAACTCGCATTTGAACTGTTTTTCACGTCACATAAAGCATATTTTTAACAATCACAAGTGTTTCTTCTCCTGGAACTGATCATCTTGATTTTTTTTTTTTTTTTTTTAATTCCTGCAGAAAATTTTTGACTTACAAAAGCTCATCGCATAAAGACAAAGAAAGTTCTGCCATCGGCTAATATATAGGATCAGAATACGACATTCACGAAGAAATTAAATATCGACTAAAAGCAGGGAATTCGTGTTATTATTCAGTTCAAAAATCTCTTATCGTCGTGAATTCTGTCGAGGAATTTGAAGCTTTAAAATATATATGAAACGATAATTATGCCTGTTGTGCTGTATGGTTGTGAAACATGGTCGCTTACACTGAGGGAAGAACGCAGAGTGAAAGTACTTGAGAATACAATCCTGAAACGAATATTCGGAACCAAAAGGAACGGCAATGAGAAATGGCTAAAACTTCATGATGATGAACTGCATAATTTATACCGTTCAGCAAACATTGCTAGGGTCATTAAATCTTGGAGGCTCAGGTGGACAGGACATGTAGTTAGAATGGAAGAAAGTAAGAACGCTTTCAAAGTTTTAACTGGAAGTCCAATCGGAAAATGACCATTAGGAAGGCCTAGGCGCAGATGGGAGGACAATATTAAGATGGATCTCGCAGAAATAAGAATACAAAATAGAAATTGGATTCAGTTGACTAAGAATAGAAGCCAGGAGAGCTTTAGTGAACATGGCATTGGACCTTCGTGTTCCATAGGTCATAGAGTTAGTTAATTTTAGGCGAAATGTACTTTATATGTATTTCGTGCCGCTAGCTAGTTCCAATTGTTTAAAAATATGCCTCTGCCAAATATCAGTAACTTTCGTGAAAAGAAAAGTGTCATGTTGATATACATTGCTGTACTTTTTCCTTAATGCTTAAGAAACATTGTTTGGGATTGAAATAGGTTAACAATTGGGAATTAATTCAAAATTAAAACACAATACTTTCACTTAAATGGCATAATTAACATTTAATATTAATTCCTAATGTTTTTTCTTCAGTTCACGACTCGTATTATACGAAGAAAAATATTTGATTTAAATAAAAAAAATCGATTTAAATCAAAAAAATCAACAAAAATTATTTTTTTGAAAAAATCATGATTTTTTTCCACAGTGTTATTTAGTTGGCTTTTTAAAAAGCACTTTTTTTTTCAGTGCAGCACATACAAACACTGGCGTTTCAATAGCACGATTGTGCGTGTGTGTTAAACTTCAATTCATTAATCACGACTTTTGGCATCATTATATTACTACAAGTATCTGTCTTAAAATCATTGTCCATTGCAGAGTTAAAGAGAGTCATAGAACCTATTACATTACAATCGAAAGTAATACCTATTGCTTGTGAAGTACAGGATGTCACCTTCAGTGCCGGATTTGCGTATAAGCTAAACAAGCTATAGCTCTCTTGGGGGCCCCAAAAATTTTAAAGAAAAAGTGGCTGTAATGTCATTTCCAAATAATAAGAAAAAGCAAATAAGATAAAACGCACATACAACAACGGTGTTTTGTACTGTTATGTATTAAGCTTTCATGAAGCAAGTAATAGGGCCCTGTTTTCCAACCCGCCTCCAATGGGATTTCTGTTGCCCAGCCCCGCTTATAATGGAACCCTCGTTTTCCAGCTCCGCTTGTAATGGGGATTTTGTTTCAGAGCCCCATTTGTAATCGGGACCCTGTTTTCCAGCCATTACACTTAGCTACTTTAATAAGACTTCACAGCATAAGTGATACAGTATCTTGTATGCGGATAGAACTCTAGTGTTACCCTTTCTTGTACTATTTGGAATTCGACAAGAAATTGAGTCTGGTAACAGTGGATGCTTAAGAAGAAGGCATGAAACGACAAGCTCGCGAAATAATAGTAAAATATAAAGGAATTACAGCCCTAAGCGGCAATAATCTTTACATCGCGAAATTATAGCTATTTTATTTCGCTGTACGTAAGTATGAAAAGTAGTTTGCAGAAGTATTTTCATAACTTTCAGAACTTGGCACTGATTTTCATAGTGATCTATAGAGTTGAGTTGATTTTGAGTTTAACGTCCCTTTCAGCAGCGAGGCTACATGAGACGGGTCCTACTGATTAACGTGGAATCCGAACCACATGAGCTCCCACCGGGAATCGAACCCGGGTCTCCCACGCCAAAGGTGCGTACGCTAACCGCTTAGCCACGGAGGAGCTCATATAGTGATCTATAGAGTGCAATAATGGATCACTAAAGGCAGGGGCGGATCCAGGGTAGTGTTGCCACGAGACGAGACGAGACGAGACTTCAGGCTGTCTCGTCTCGTCTCGTGCAAAAGCATGTCTCGTCTCGTGTCTCGTCTCGAAAAAATGCGCTCGTCCCGTCTCGTGTCTCGTCTCGAGAGGTTCTGTCCCGTCTCGTCTCGTCTCGTCTCGTTTGTCTCGTTTTGTCTCGTCTTGTCTCGTAAAAAATATAGCAGCATACCATGGGAACGAAAGTTAAATGTAGCAGGCTGCACCATGCTAATCAAGATACAACTAAGTTACAAGTATTAACCAGAACACAAAGACAAGAAATGTCACGGTAACTACACCGTGAAGCCTTCACCTCTGGTGTATGTGGTAGTCGGTTCGATCTCGGTTAGTGCCATGTGAGCTTTGTGGTGGACAAACATCGAATGTGTGTGGGGGCCGCGGTAGCTCAGTGGTAGAGCGTTCACCTCTGGCGCTTGGGGTCTCGGGTTCGATCCCAGCCCCTGCCAAGTGAAATTCGTTGTGGACAAACACCGTGTGCGTGGGTTTTCTCGGGGTTCTCCCGTTTCCTCCCACTTTCTTCATTCCACTATTTCATTCATCACTCATCATCACCGTCTCCTTTAGCCTAACCGGCATTACCGTGGGACGTAAAACTCAAAGATTTCATTTCATTTCATTTCATTTTTCGAATGTGTGTGTTTTCTCGAAGTTGTCTAGTATCCTACCATTTTCTTCATTCCACTAATTTTCCCATCATCATCCATTCGGGGTGGGCCAAAGTTGCCTAAAGGTCTTAAAAATAAATTCAAATAAGCTCACAAGGCAAGGACAAATAATTTACAAGATAATATATCTCTGCTGTTAGTTGTCTGAGGCTTCTCGACCCTGGCTTTTTTTTTTTTTTTTTTTTTTTTTTTTTTACATTCTGAAACATTGAAATTTGTTTCACCAGTTTCAATACACGAATATACAGTAAAATGCTCATAGGTACGTTGAAGATGAAGACAGTAATGTCAAATAATGTTTACACGACAAGCAAAGTTCGATGTAAAGGTGATTCAAACATCCACGACACACACACACACACACACACATATATATATATATATATATATATATATATATATATATATATATATATATATATATATATATATATATATATATATAGAGAGAGAGAGAGAGAGAGAGAGAGAGAGAGAGAGAGAGAGACAGACAGACAGACAGAGAGACAGAGAGATGGAAAGATATATAGATAAATAGAGAGATAGATATGTGTGTACACTTTGATTTCATATATTCCAGCCTTTAGGTTTCCATACCAATCCAAAATCTACTTTTCATTTTAGCATGTTTAGATTTGTTGCAATTATTTTTTTTTTTTTTAAAAAAAAGCTCGGAACCAAATAATTTTATTGAGTAATGGAAAGTATTTGATTGAAATTTTATATGTTACTGCACAGTAAGCTCTACTTAAAGTGCCATAGTAATGGGAGCTGAACGACACATCGGACCAAAGAATGCTTGGGGCCAGTCTTCACCTCTATTGTACAAATCTGTTCCCATAACCGCGGGGTGTGTGCCACTATATGGTGGTTACCCCGTTTGTGTAACAAACTCATGACAGTACACCCAGATTAGCTAGTGGTCTAAAAAAAAGTTGATTTTTGGGTGGCCATTTTGGATTAAAGTTTCTTATATTGTCGTGATCTATTCGCAATCATACAACGTCGAAATGTTGACACATTGGGTACGGGGATTCGAACTTGTAACCGCAGATGATTGTATAATTTATCAATGAGGCATGTTGTGTTAATGCACGAATGATATCTTAATCAATCCATCTTAGTTTTTTCTTGCCATTCATTAGCATATTTACTTGGCCCTGTATAAAACTTTTTCGTAATATATCCACCACCGTTTATTAACCACTTTATTGAAACGATCACAATATTATATTTTAGAACTGGCCTTTGAAATTAATTCTTTATTATATTTGCTTTCCAATTCTTTTAACTTCGTTTGTAAACATATTATTTTGGCTTTGTACAATCCGCGGCAAAAAACCTGCAACATGAAGATGTAAGTTTTTTGTTAAACTACGCCTAAAAGCACAGGGATTGAACATAATGTCTAAGTGGAACGAATCACGCCAGGATAAACCTCGGCCTCCTCCCGTGCACACTTATTTTGGAGCAAAAGACTTCGTCATTTCAAAATAAACTTATATGCTCATGTTGCAGGTTTTTTGCCGCGAATTGTACATACTGTTAGACTTCAGTTTTTCGTTCTTTTTACGCAAAAAGGAGAGCTCTTCCTTTGGTTTATGCCCCTCACTCTCCACAAAACAAACGAAAAATAACATAAACAAAGAGTTATTTTTTATTTCAGTCACAATAGTTATTTCATCTGGCTGCACCCCAATGTCTGATTTGTTTTTTCTTTAAACACCTAACTTCCGTACATTTAATTCTTTCATTATTTACATCAACACGTTTCCGTATAGTAAAGGTAAGTTTAGTGAAGGCACGTCTTGTTTAAACTTTTTATTGGGTAGAATATTTAGAAGCTCACATTTTAAATTATGTCCATAAGCTTCGGGAATAAAATGATCGGAATAGACGCTGGCGTTTTCAACTTTAAAGATATCTTTCCGACAGCATTTCTTTCCCCAAACTTTCCGCAAAGGAACCGAGGGAAATATATGATAAATAACTTTGGAACCCGTAGTATTTCTACTGTAATTGCGACAAATACTTAGTGTAGAATTCGACATGCTTATAGGCCAACACGAGCACTACAGTAATTAATGTTTTCTTAATACAGAAAAGCAAGAATCACTCACTTTCCTGCAAAAATCAAAGAAACAAACAAGGGTGAATGACAAGGACCTTGGGCGAAAGCTGTTTCTGCTCCCGACGTGACGTCACAATTTTACTGTATCTTCGGTTTTCAAAGAAGGGTAGTTATGACGCGACCTTAAAAGAGGAAAGGAACAGTAGGGTCGGCGAACCTTGGAAGCAGAGGGCAATTTCGCACACTGGTCAGATCAAACATTTCCGCGTAACAAAACGAAGGTCCCCCTGTAAAACCTCTTCATTTAAAGTGTTATTGTTAGTATCATAAATTTGCTGAAAGCAAACAATTTGAAGGGTTCGTCGATAATATCTGCTTTTTTTGTCCTGCGCCCGCCTTCCAAACGAAGAGGTGAATTTTACAACATGACTGCTGTATAATAAGCGAGTGATTGGTAAAATGGTAAAAGTGTATTTTTATGTGTATGTGTGTGTGTGTGAGAGAGAGAGAAGACAAAATTAGTTGCAAGATGACATACTTCAATTGCCGTTTTCGGTTAATTTCGGTTCATATAGCAAAAAGAATACCGCCACCAGAGAATCCGCCATCTCAACCAGAACTTTCAACTACAGCCTGCAATGAGTGTAAACCTTATCCAGTTTTCAAATTGAATAGATGGGGTGGTAGTTCGGTTTCTTGACCTTGTAAAAATCTTCCCTGTCTTTGATTTTGTTTGTCATCATTCCAGCCAGAAATGGAAAAAAAAAGAAAGAAATGAGAATTCCTCAGTTTACAGCAAGGGGAATTGGGGACAAGACATTAAGGATGATATTCCTGGAAGCTCATGTATCACGATTGATTCATTTAATAGACAGAGGACACTTTTCTATGAAGGCTTTTCAACATGTTTTCTCACAAAGGGGATTTTCCTTTTGCAATCTATATGACCACTGGCAATTTCAATCTTGGCCATTCCCGCCAGCGTTTGCATTTTCGAGACACGAGACGGGACGAGACATTTCACGAGACGTCCCGTCTCGTCTCGTGTCTCGTCTCGTTTTCGAGACGGGTCAAGTAGTCTGTCCCGTCTCGTGTCTCGTCTAAAAGGGTTCCGTCTCGTCTCGTGTCTCGTCTCGTTTACGAGACGAGACGAGACGGGACACGAGAAATGTCTCGTCTCGTGGCAACACTAATCCAGGGGGCGATCGCCCCCCAAAATTGAATATTTTTTTATTTTAAAAATAAAACCTATCCTAAGAATTTTCATCTTTGTATTATAAACGTAAAATAAAACCTATTGACTTCGAACGACTGCCCCCCCCTAAACATTCAGAATGGATCCTCCCCTGACTAAAGGAAAGAATAGGAGCACGAATCGTAGTGATTTCATCCATTCGTTCTAGGCATATGAGTCGTTCGTTTGTATATATTAACAGTATTTTATGTATTGTTACGTTCAGAACTGCCCGAATTTACCTTGTGTAAGTTAGTATGCAACAGGCTGAATCCATTACTACCAGTGGCGTATTTACGATTTTGTTTCGGGAGTGGCTTTGCTAACTTTCGGGGGGGGGCTTTGCCTGGCAATGTGAACATTCTGCAAGATATTTCATTTACTTTACTATACTAAGTGATTTCTGGGGGGCTTAAGCCCGGAAGCCACCCCCCCTAAATACGCCACTGGTTACTACATAGCAAGGCAAGGTACCAACATCTTTTCACGTCGCAGTAAAAAGATACTACCTACATTTATAGGTCTTATAATAATTTAAGTGCAACAGTTAGGTTTTTTGACGATGTTTTTATGATTTTCAGCCAGAGACGTATCTAGCCAGGGGCCGGAGAGGTCTACGATCCCAGTTTTTTGAGTGACAAAAATAATTGAAGCCATTACTTACATATTTTTGAAAGTTTAGAGTAAACTCACGATATATCTATCATAATCTGGGTTTTAGTTGCCCATTCTCCAGTTTTAACCTTCTAAGTTCGCCTCTGGTTCCAGCGAATTTGTGTCGTATTACACCTTGTGTAATCTTCGAGGGTTGCATTCCATTTTGAGTTACTCCAGTAACTTGACGTGGAAAAAGCTCACACGATTAGTTGAGCTTCAGGCAGTAATTACCAACCTGTGTGTTGCAGGTAGCCTGAGCCGAAACTAAGGTTACTACAACACCAACACAAATAAAATAAAATAAATAAGGTGGAGTGACTGGGAATATTCAAATTAAAACATGAAATTTACATGAAATGCAAATTACCAACATCTGCATAATCTATTCCCTCTTGGAGATGAGAGTGTTCTCCTGCAAGAGCCGCCACTTCCACTGGTAAATCGGTAGAGCTTGAAATTAAATTTCAGTTACTACGAACCACAGATCTCAGGGTTATCTGGTCTACAGTCATGGTCGAAAGCTACTATAGTGGGTTGTTTGTTAAGTATCAAAAAGGTTAAAAAAAAATTATTTAGAAATAACAGGTAGCAGCCTGTTTTCTAACCCACTATACTCATGACTGTTTATTGGTTCTCTGGGCAATTATACTCTCTGAGCCCCATACAGAGAGCCGGTCAGACATACCTATGGCAAGGGAAAATGCCTCCTGATATCACACTCCTGAAAACAAACATTTGATTAGTATCAGGTACTCACCCTGCAGCAAATTGAGTAGACCAAGAATTCTGGTTAGAGATGGTAGTTTTATTCTCATAGAACAGGACATAAGGATGAGAGCGGTGATAAATAGCTTACACTTCAATACACTTGTTACTTTCACTCCTTCTGTAGTGCACTACCACACACACTTAAGCTTTTTCATAGATATATATATATATATTTACACCACGGTTGCCTTTTATAAATAACAAAAGGAGAGGGAATTAAATGTGAGTATAAAGGTCTGTCTGACCTTTGAAGAAAAAAAAACAACAATTTATATACAACTTCTCTTATCTCCTCATTTTGGTGAGTTTATGGTCTCTAAACAGTTTAGAGAGGAGAGAATAATTTCACGGTAAATATCATATTTAAATGAACACGTTGATAAATAAACACAACAAATTTTAAACTGATATTATATCGTTAATCTGTAGACGCTCAGTTTCTGTAGTAGACGAGGTTGTCACACACACAGTTCTAGATGAACATCACAAGTCCTTCCGCATTACCATTTCACTGTGAAGGGAAATGTTCCTTACGAGCTTAGTTATGCTGGATTCTGAAGTTTCATAGGGCGGACATGTAGTATGTCCTTCAAACAAGCAACTTAAAATGCTTGAACTCCTTGTTCAAATGTCCAAGGACAGGCACTGTGTAAAAACGTTACAGGCCGTTTTCAATATCACTACTTGAGATATTGCACATTGTGTTTCACTTCCATACTGGAAAGTATTTGTTTCCCCAATATTTACGGTGGGGTGTTTGACAAATGTCAAAGTTAGTAATCTCTTTTGAGTGACGATTTAGCACTCAGAGAACGAAAAGAAAAATAAATGAATCTGATGGTTAATTATCATTGTCACTTGTTGTTGCTTAGCACACCTTATTATCAAACACTGTCGATATTTGCCCTGCTTAAGACAATCTTCATGTCACTTGACGGTGATATACAAAAGTAGAGTTCACTACACACTCGCGTAGTACTGTTGTTCACGGGAATATCCACGGGGACCGGTACTATGTCCTCACGTTTTCCCGGGTTATCAGCAACTATGTAAGCGAAGTCAGATAACTTCCTTACGACGAAAAGTATGTGTTCTTACCTCCAGATACTAAATTGAACTCCCCTTTGTTTCTCTGCAGAAACAAGTATATCAATAGCACAAAACCAGGAAAGGAAGAAACTCGCTCCCTTTCGAGTCCTTTGACAAAAGGTTGTGTGCCTTCTGGCTATATTCCGGGTGGTCCTATCTGCAAATACACTTGTTCAGCTACCTTCCGTTGCCAATTTTCACCTTCACCCTTTTGACAGGTGCTGCCCTTACTCCAAGGACGGTCAACACGGAAGCTTTTGCTCCCAGCAGAAGTCTATGAGAGTTTTTAACACAATTATGTTTATCTTCACTTGTTACACACGTATTAATATGAGAAACATATGTTATTATACATAAAAATAAAGGAAAATATACAAAGAATACATAGTTATGAAATACATGAACTGTCATCTCTATCAGAAGCAGCAGTAAGCCCAATTTCCTGTGGCTGTCCTTCAAAACTGTCTGCTACTAATGCATCCATGTTTGTTTGGAGAGGGATAGAGGAAACATCTTTGTTAATATTTACTTTTTGCAATTACAAGATCCAAGTGTCTTGTTCGATAAGGGATACACGATGATAAATAAATCAGGAATTTTATACGGTATTTCCAAGAACGTTTTGAGCGTAATACGATAATATTAATATTTAACATAGAAAAATAAGTCAAAATAGAGTAAAACTTTCAAACTGCTGTTGCATCTTGGGAAAGGAGTCTAGGTCCGCTGGCAGACCCGTACTGGTCATTGGGGAAGTGGGGGCGGAAGAGAAGCTTGAGCCTAGCGTCGCACAAACTCACACCTATAGAAATCTAAAAACTCACATGTAGAAGCTAAAAATTTTATGACTTTTTACACAATAGAAGCTGTGTGTCTCTACCCACTGTTTCCAAACCAGAGTGGTACCACTAAGGAAGTTTGTAGAATCCTTCCTGTGTATTGTGAGCTTTATTTATTCCCAAAACTAGTGATTTCTTTCCATGGTGAGTTGTGAGGACCCCACATCTCGAAGTCTAAGGCGACGAGAAGTCGGGAAGAAAAAAAAAATTCTCTGTGAGCGCTTGCTCTGTCTTCCAGCCAAAAATCCAATGTATGATTCTCATCGAATATGCTTATTTCTTCAATTATTTATCCATTCTATGCATATTGATATCATTCTTCTTTCATCCCCATGTATGCTATGCATTGTCCAATACCCAGTAATTAGATGCAAACATTTTATTACAATTTAACAAGCCTATAAACGAAAATAACACAAATAAATATAATACAATATGATACAATATTGTATTAATATTCCCGTACTACGCTCCAGTGTTTTACACAATTTAATCATAATACCTTGATATATGTAAAAAGTATGCTAATATTCAAGCAATTAATTTTATCACAATATACTCTATTTACATATTGATAGGTAAATGTGCCCCTCATCTGCATTTTAATATGCAGATGATGGAGAAGGACATTGGCCTTCTACAGTATTTTCCCCCCTATGATTCTAGGTGCTGCACTTGCTAGTACAGGACGTAGATCATAAAGAGGGCACATTTTTCGTTCCTGAAAATCTAATTCACACAAAATATATAAGGATAAAAAAACAAAGTAAATACATAGTAATCATAATGACACAAATCTCAAATAAACAAAAGCTAAATATAGAGAATTCAGTGTTCCCTAACTTTACATAAACTTGAATCACATAAATTCCCATACATACACAATTACACTATAACACTTACACTATTTACACTGATGTCAAATCCGGGGTTTGATGCTTCACTGTGTGATCCTATTGCATCTCTATTGCACCAGTACCACTGTGATTCTCTTCTTCTCTTGCAACATATGGCTTTAAAAGAAAAGCATTTCTGGTCATCTTGACCTCTTTTGTCGCTGGGTCCGCTAGTGTGTACATGTTCCGGCCAGTAGTAGCGACTATCTGCCATGGCCCCGAGTATAAGAGTAAGAGCTTTTTCGACACACCTGCTAGAGCATCCGACTTGGGGAAAACTCTAGATAGGACAAGGTCACCCACATTGTACTCTACAGTACGGTGTGACTTGTCAAAATTGCGTTTTCGTGCAGCAGCATTCCTTTTGTTGTTCTTACGAGCAATCTCAACGTAATATTGCACGTCATGGCGTTTTTCCACTTCCGGGATCTCAAACAGCCTGGCTATGTCTCTAGACATAGATTGTCCAAAGTGACACTCAAAGGCTGAAACGCCAGTGGTCAGGTGCTTTGCCGAATTTAAACACTTCTCAATCTTGTCCAAGTATTTGGGCCACAATCTCTGGTTATCATGGCACAATTTACGTAGTAAACGTACTGTTGCCTTGACAGCCTCCTCGGCCATCTCACCCTGGGGATAATATGGCGTGGAAGTGATGTGCCTGATACCAAGATCTGCTAACTCATTTTTCCAGCGGTTAGACTGGAAAGGTGACCCTCTGTCTGTCAAGACTAGTTCCACACTAGGGTTAACTTTTAAGTAATCCTTCAGTTTCCTTATTGCAGTGGTCGTGTTTGCTTTCTTACACGCATACAATCCAATCGGTTTTGAAAATGCGTCGTAGAATACTAGGATATAGTGGACTCCCCCAATTCCCTTGGTTAGAGGTCCTAACCAATCGGCGCAGGCCAAGTAGCCTGGCTTCTCAACAACAACGGGATTCAGTGGTCCCGGACGATAACATTGGGGAGGGTTGCTTTTCTGGCATAATTCGCAGGAAGCACAAAATTTCCTCACACTTGCTCTCATCTTTGGCCATACGAAAAATTCTGATAGAAGTGGGAGTAGTTTGCTGGCCGACATGTGCCCTCGATCTGTATGGTAGAAATCGAGCAGTGGAACTACTAGCACTTCTGGGATGCATATTCGGACTCCTTCCCGGTCACGCTTGCATAAGCGCCCGTTCAATACTTCAAAACGGTGACAAGCACCATTCACCTTTGGTGAGTCCGTCTTCTCTTCTACATCTCTCTTGATCTTGCCGTAGACAGGATCTGAAGACTGCATCTCCGGTAGTATGGCAATCATCTTCCTCAACTCACAAGGAATTTCTGTCAGGATGGACATCAGCGACTCCTGGAGGATAGGCTTCCGTGCAACACTGAGGTCTTCTTCTGTGTGAGGAGGGTACCTAGAGTGATAATCACTCAAATTCTCGTTCGACTTAACAAACTGGAATTCAAAATTGAAATTGGAGAGCAACATCGCCCACCGGGTGATGCGCTGGTTTGTAAGCCTACAGTATAGAATAAACTTAAACGCAAGGTGGTCGCTGCGAATTATGAATTTAGTTCCTACTAAATATTGTTTAAACTTAACAACACCATCAATCAGTCCAAAAAATTCCTTCTCCGTTACAGAATAGTTCTTCTGTGCCGCATTAAACACACGTGATGTAAATGCTATAACTCTAATGTCATCATTATCATCACGCTGGTACAATAGAGATGAACACGCAATATCACACGCATCACACTCTAAAATCAGCTGTTTGTCAGGCAGGACGGTTTTCAACACTACTTCTTCCTGGAAGATCTGCTTGATCTTCTCCATTGCTGCCTGATGTTCTGGTTCCCACTTGAACCTCACATTCTTTTTCAGTAGTTGGAACAACGGATGGAGAACTTCCGAGTATTTCCTACTTAAACATGCAGATGATAATATGCAGATGATGGAGAAGGACATTGGCCTTCTACAAACCCTGGATGATATTTAGACTGTATTTACTTACACGGATCCCTGGAAACGTTTCAAACTTTACCCAACTGAATAGGAATAACTTGAAATGAGAAATGATGCGGTCTCCACATATTGTAGAAGCATGGCGTGGAGCGTTGATTATAGTTGGTACAAAAAGATCGGCAAGGGACTTTATTGGTACCAAATTAAACTACCGCTAATTTTACAAATTTTACAAAAGTTAACGAAATATACACGAAAACGTATTTACTTAATAGATATGTATTAGGTCCATAAATTACCATATAGCATATATTCAAACAGAAAAGGCGAAATTTTGTCGCTGAAAAAGAATGTTAGAAATAAATTGGCCCCATTATCTTCAATAGCTTAGGGCCCCATCAAACCTAAATCCGGCACTGGTCACCTTCATTATTCTACTTCTGTTGCAGGGGTGTCATTTCAGACTTCGCTTGAGGGGGCAAGAACACCAACAACATAATACTTTCACAGTTTGCACTAGTATATTAGTAGACAATCGATAAAGTATATGTATTCCTCAAAATCTTGCGGTGGGCAATTGCCCCCTCCTGTCCCCCCTTAATGACACCCCTGTTCTGTTGGGGTGGGCGGATGGGTGGGCGAGGCCATCCATCGGGTGGGCGGTTGCCCACCCCCGCCCACCCTTAGCGCCGTCCCTGTTTAGACTACCCCTGCTACCTTCATCTCAGATTTATGCAATTTCTTTCCCGAGAAAAAGGGCGCAACCCTACCACGGGTAATATTTTTTAAAAATGCACTCACGCGTGGGGATGCGCACGAGACAAGATTTGTGGCTGTCTCGTCTCGAAAATGTGCTGTAAAAGTGATGTCTCGACTCGAAAAGTGTATATTTTACTATTGGAAGAGCCGTGTCTCGAGTCGAATTTTATCAGGAAAATCCTGTCTCGACTCGTCTCGTGCGCATCCCTGCTCACGCACAATATATATATATATACATATAGTTAAGAATACATGGTGTATGAAAACAAACGTTAATTATACAGTGGCTTTCGGTTACTTTGCCTTCAGCCATGCAATTTGGAATCGAAAATGCTACTTTTGGAACCTTGTATTTGCATTGTTACCGGAATTGAAGAAAGTATTTGACTCATCCATGCTTTAGATCAGTGATGGACATACTTTTTTAGGAGAGGGCCAAAGAAGAAGAAGAAGAAGAAGAAAGCTTTAGGCATGCTAATATAATTTATTAAATCAACAATGGTACTATACATTTGAAAAAACGATATTTAAATTATAATTCGTATTGATTGAAGTTTCTAACTGGTTCGAACTGAAAGCGCTGATTCTCAGAAGAGAAGTTAAATACTCATCTGATACTGTGTTTCTAATGTCGGTTCTTCGAAGTAAGCCTATTCTTGTTTTCATTCGTTAGATTACGAATCATGTCGTGTGCCGGATAAAAGCTTTCAGGGGGCTACATCTGACCCGCAGGCCGTAGTTTTCGTATTACTGCTAAAGGCCACTCTATCACGACACCCGGATCGATATGAGTTGTCAGCCAAAATTCATACACTATACTAAATGCACTATTTTTAAATATGAAAGAAGTTTGTTGACGTGGTATAAAGGACGTAATTTTTTTATAATCTCAATTGGGGTTTGGGACTACTGCTTTAGGTTGCACAATTGTGCATCTGGTCGTTTTCAATCTCAGAAAATGTTTTTTTGTAGTCTTAGAGTAGTGTTTGAGAAGAAAAATAAAATATCGCTCTTCAGTAAGAGACAATAGTGCTGCAACTCTCAAAAATGAATATAAAAGAAAAACTGAAATAAAGAAAGTGGTTTATGTTCATAGTTGCATGAGTGCTGCATCTACATCGGGGAAGACTTTCGAAAATACAACTCCTTATGGAGAAGTACGATCTGAGTGTACAGCACGATGGAGCACAATGTGTTCGTCACTGACATGACTGTCAGTACAAAACAAACCGAAGGGTACGGGAACTTCTCGAGTGGACTCGCATTACGTTTGCGTAGTCGCTAACGCTCTCGTCTCCGGGTTCGGTTCCCAGTGGAGACACTTGGTCCAAAAAGAGTAAAAGTTTTTTCAGACCAGGCATCCTGAGTGCAGTTTTCCTAGTTTTTCCTCATTCACACCAGACAAATGCCGGGATGGTATCTAATATATAGGTCCAAGGCTGCTTCCTTCCTTCCCTTTCCTCGGATAGTGTGATCGCCAAGGGACGTCGTCCCTCACGTGACACATGGCCATAGATGCTGAAAACCCATAAATCTAATTCCTAGTTTCTAACGGGAACTTCTTAGACACCCTGTATAACTATTTTGATATATCTGCTTATATATATATTTTTTTCTTCTTCAATGTTTAAAACACAATTCTTACCTTCTATTTTTTAAAACTCTGTTGTCTTCTAAATTAAATTATATATATATATATATATATATATATATATATATATATATATATATATATATATATATATATATATATTGGTGAAATAAGCGAGATACTCATATTTCCTTTGAAGTGGTCCATTGACCACTTTGTACGTAAGATGTTTAGTTATATAGAAGCTTAAAGTCCACTTGCATAACTCACTGTCACGTTCCAAAGTTTAACAAGCTATTTGTGGTTATCTGACTCTTCAATTACCTAATCTTTGTCCTTTTAAAGCTTCTTTTTTAAAAAGAAAAAAAATCTGCTTACTCATATCAAATTACACAATACTTTACGCCAACTCCGGATATAATTTAAAAATTAATTTTTGTACTGAAACCGGAAGTTCAAAGATAGAAAATGACTAGTATTAGATATTGATTTTTAAAAAAAATCACAATTTTAAACAAAAGAAAGCTGTCCAAACTAATGTAAAACGGTACTAGGTTCAAACCAGTCCAAAGCTCAGAATTCGGATGGGACATGGTCTTTCAAACAAAATTTTAAGAAATGTTACCTGAGCTGTAAGATTAATTTCATCCAGTCCCTCCGCCGGAGTTACGCTCCTCGCTTACCGGAGCTAATAAATTATATTGCGATTATGTCACTTGTGCAGGACACATTGTTTAATACTTTTTTTAAAGAGAGAAGAACAAGAATTGGTTCCCACCATAATGCTGAAAGTGGTCCCTTAATAATAATAATAATAATAATAATAATAATAATAATAATAATAATAATAATAATTATAATAATAATAATAATAATAATAATAATAATAATAATATGTCGAATATTGAATATATTGTACACTCATGTCCAAAGTTATTGTCGCATGTCTATAAATATGTTGTTGTAGAAATAAAATTTGATAACGAATTCTCCCGGTATTTCTTATAGTGTTAGTATGTGTATAATCGGCAAAGACATGTATGTGGCAAATTTCATGTCAAAAAGAGTAGTAAATAAGAACAATAAAATTTTCGTGTCCATTTAGCAACATTTTGTTTTACTCATTCTAATTTTCGTATTTATAATTCTTTTCCTATGAAATTTAAAATACAAATATACAAATATACATTTTCCGATTGTACACATAGTATCAGTATTAAAACTATCCGCAAAATCATTATCAAATTATATTCTTACAAGAAGACAATTATAGATATGCTACAATCATTTTGAACATGAGTGTACATACAGTATAAAGGTATGTCAAAGCTCTATGGTAATCTCAAGGATATCTTCATATATTTCACAAATGAGATTCACTCAAAAACTATCTGATTTTTATTCATAAAATTTTTGTATATTCAGATACTACCATCTTAAATTAATCTTTTTCAAAGTAGTTTCCTGGGGCTGCCACATACTTCTCCCACTATTGGAAACAGCATTGGAACGCCTCTTTTGAGATTGCGCGCAGCTGATTCGTCGAAATCTAAATACTCCTTTGGACTGAAATCTGGTTCCTTTTAGAGGCATTTTCTCAGCGGTTTCCCATTGCTTCGTCCGTGGAGGCTTGTCAACTTGTGCGCATCCTTCCCAATTGCGATTCTCCAAACTTGACACAAAATTGAATGCAATAGCCAAGGATCTTATAAAATAGAGGATCTGCCCTTACAACAAAATCTTGAAGCATACGTCACAGTTTCGCCACCCCTACTCTGCCCACTCCGCCCAATAGGATTGCAATGTTTTGAGCCAACAATCATGTCGGAAACGAAAGTATCCAATCAAACAATGGCAGAAACGAGAGTAGCCAATCAGACGTGCCGATGCTCGGTTGTTTTTTGGCTTCATCGATTTAATAGGATGAAGATACATATGAACAGATCCTGTATTTGTAACATCCTTGGCAATAACGCTGTTCAATTCTTCCATCATTTTGTTAAAAACAAAATTCCGACACCGCTCACTTCTACACTTCCACATCCTCACTCATTTGCGGTCTGCCGCCGAGTGACCGCTTCTGAAAGGTAAACAAAATAATAATAATAATAATAATAATAATAATAATAATAATAATAATAATAAATGAATGTTAAGATCACTTACATACGTGCATCAAACAACGCCTCCCTATCTACAGGGTAGCACAAAACTAGGTATACAATACTGTACTGAATTTTATATGATTTCTTATTGTTATCCATGAGGTAGACTTAGTTTCTTTATTATTTGTTCTTAATGTGTTTTTATTTACATCTTAAGCTCGGAAGAGCAGGAGCAAATAAACCCATAAACTAGAATGTTATATTTGATCAATGCAGGGGTGTATACCTACTTTTGGTCTACCCTGTATATTTGTTCACGCGAAAAAAAATCTGACATTTTTTGAACAAACTTCTCATTAACATTTTCATAGTTTTTCATATAGATCTGTATCATATTTAAAAGAAAGTACTCATCCTTTTTATTTCAAGTGTGCCCTCGGAAAATATGTGAAACATACTTCGGCCCCACCTCCGCTGTCCTCTTATTGAGGAAATCTTCCCTTCACTTTGGGGAAAGAACTGACTGACCGACTGTGTTGCCAATTTGTCATTCAGTTGTTTTATCTTGGCAAGTAAAGATCGTAGAATATTTAGAATGACTAACAAGACAGTACACAGCGAAGCCCGTGAAATAATTGAATGTGTCAACCCTGTCCGCATCAAACTATTGAAGAGTCTAGGCCATAGCAACTTGTCCCTCCTCTTTTGAAGGAGATACGGGAGGACACCTATCGACAGCAACACCAGCAGAGTCATGCTTGAAACAGAAAGGCTCTAATTTAGTGAAACGTTCCAATATATACGTTGGTTTCTAAGATTTCGAGAGGGTTAGTACAGCAGCAGATGCATGCCTAAAGATTCAAGACAAAATTCTAATAAAGCACGCACAGTGGCTCAATGACTACGAAACACAATCCTTTGGGTATTTAAGTCCTTTTTAAGAATACGGACTTCTTAAAATGTCCTCCATGATTCTGTGTGCGAGTGTCTGTCGAGTCTAACCACATTGACTTGACATATAGTCTCCCATTTTAAGAGCAGCTATCGGCTGAAGGAATTCCACTCTCATTCGTCATCCGCTCTCTCGCTTAGCAACAGCTGAACCCTTATTGGCTCAACGCATGGGTGTGAGCTTTAGTTCGCATTTTTTGCCACGGATCAAGACAATTTGGCAGCACAATAGTTACGTGAAGAGTCAGATAGTGAAAGTAAGAGTGAGAAAAAAAAATAATAAAAAAAAATGATAGAGTGTTCATCTCTGGTGCTAGGGGTCCCTGGTTCGAATCCAGGATATGTGAATTTGTGGCGAACAAGATTATGTCCTTGAGTTTGCTCGAGATTCTCCCGTTTCCTCTCATTTTCTCATTCGACCAATTCTTTCATAAACATTCACTTTCATTAATCATCTGTCTTTTCAGCCTAAAGGGCAAGGGTAAAAGTGGATCTGAAAAGGTAGGGAGACGCATGGATCACGCCGTCCCCTGTGCATATCTTTGCCCATTGTAATTTTTTAGAAAGTGGAGGGATGCCATATATATTTTTGAAAGTAGGGGAATGGTACTTCACCACGTTCCCCTTCACTTTCATCCCTGCTAAACGGTATACCCGTAAGAAGTTAAACTACAAATTTCATTTTATTTCGAAAAGCGTAAATAAAATTGCATGTTATTTCAATTATTTGTATATCAATATGTACTTACAAGTAGGCCTAGTATGTGCGTAAAGATGCAATGTGCATGTTTCGCTGTTAGAAAAGGGCAAACAACAGTAGATACAATCTGCTAATTATTAGTAGAACTTTGTTTTGTTATACCGGTACATAATTACATGAAATATTTAAATTTAACGTTCCATGTTTATGCCCTTTTACGTTAAGAGAGAGACTTTGTTTAGGGCAAACGAATCATGATGGAACAATTGATGGAATGAGGATGTGCAAGGACACAGGACTACCCCGAGAAAACCTACGGATACGCAAACTTTTGTCCGAGTCAACCAGGTTTTGGGTGTCGCTTTACAGACCTGATGACCTGGAAACAGTCAAAATGTCTGGGTTACGTACCACGGGTTACCTGGTCACGACTTTTGTCCGGATCAGGTTCACTTACCACCGGTTTACCTGGGTCAATACTTTTGTCCGGGTCACCTAGATTTTGGATGTCGCTTCACAGACCTGGTGGCCTGGAAGCCTAAAAGATGTTAGGGTCACGTACCAGTAGGTTACCTGGGTCACGACTTTTGTCCGGATCACTCAGGTATTAGATCTTGCTTCACAGACCCAGCGCCCTGAGGCAGCCAAAATGTCTCGGACCACTGGGTTATCTGGACTGCAGAATTTTGTAGTTAATGATGTTCACTACTCGAGCTCGAAGACTCTTTTGTGTGACATTTCTTGATCTCATGTCTTGGCTATTTCAAATACAATTTCATGTTCATTCATCTTCCTGTACTGAAAAATAATTCAATGGTTCTGAACACAGACTATACAAACAAGGTTTGACAGATTCAACATGATAAAGTTCGAGAGGGAAACAAGAGAGGGAAGGTAACTTTCGTTTTTGTTACCTTCACACTAACAACCTCGTACATACTCCCTATGTGTACAACAGTGTTTCGTCGTTTCCAGGTCACACCCGATCTGTCCGGGTGCACATGGTTTTGTCCGGATCACCGGGTTTGATGGTTCATGAATCTGACTGCTTCTGGGTCATGAACTTCATGACCTGTTCCATTACTCTTGCTGAATCCTAAAAGCGGGACTCGAATCACTACTTGGATTTAGATATATCCAAGGCATTTAACTCCATCGGAATCGAAACCAGCCCCAACTTTTTCATTCTACCGAATTCTATCATCATCGCTCAGTTGCTTTAATCATCGTCTCCCTTAGCCTGAAGGGCATAATAGTGGGACGTTAAACTGAATGATTTCATTTCATTTATGAACGATTTTCGACAGGGACACAAAAACACAAACACAGAAACATCGATTACAGTTAAAAATGTTCATTGTCTTCAGTGGGACTCGAACTCTTGTTTATTACGCCTTGACCACTAGGCTACGAGGGGCACAACGAAATTATCTATAACCTGTGTACAAGCTATATATACTTTCTATTTGCAGTACAATTGGTACCATCACTATATAACTAAACCATAAAACATGTTAATTTACAAGACATATTTTATGTTTCTTTTATTTTAATACGGTATCGTAATAAAAGATTTATAGCTGCCTTATAGTAAAGCTTCAATCATTGCGGAAAGCCACATCGGAACTAACAAGGTTCTTCCGCCCAGATGACTTTTAGGATTGTAATAATTTTGAAGTTCAAGAACACGGCTTCTGTTGCCAACAGCCAGCTAGATTCGCAAAATCATTGTAAAGAAGGACAAGTGGGCGTTCTACAAGTGAAGAGCAAACATGGAGAAAAGATTGGAAATTCATGAAATAGCTCTTTGCCTGGAAACGATGGCTGCTCAAAGTACTGAATACTTTCAATAAGTTTATTCTAACATCACACCGAACAAAGAATTGCGTGTGTGAGGTAAAGGAAGAAAATTGGCGCTAAAACAGTTTTCAATCAGAGGACATTGGTCAAGCACATTGTAAGTATCTTCATTCATTGTTCCACGAACTATTCTATACTGTGATAAACAAGCCTAGTAAGACATGATCATAGTTTTCTATCATATATTATATCATTTTTTTTTTTTTTTACTTGTATGGAAGTTTGAAGTGTGGCCCCGCGTAGCATAGTCGCAAACGCTCTCGCCTTTGGAGCGAACGGTCCCGGGTTCGATTCCCGGTGGGGACACTCGGTCGGAAGTGTGTAAAAGCTTTTCCAGATCAGCCATTCTGAATGAGGTTTCCCTGGGTTTTCCTCATTCACACCAGACAAATGCTGGGATATTATCTAACATACAGGTTCCAGGCAGCTTCCTTCCTTTCGCAATTATATCTTCCTCCCCCTTTTGTCGGACAGTGTGATTGCGGAGGAACGACATCCCTCATACATGACGGGCTAACATGCCATAGATGCTGAAAGCCCAGAAATCTAAATCCTTATTCCTAATGGGAGTTTGAAGTGGCAAGTTCAGTAGTTTATTCAGACACGTTAGAGGAAGATAAATGTGCTGCTCAAAAAAGTTGAAGGTATAAGTGAAGCAAATAGATTATGAATATAGTCTCCGCCTTAGAGCTTTAGATTACCTTGCGAAATCCAGAACGTCAGATAAAATAACGGGCAAATTGGATTAAAAATTCATGTCTTCTTTGCCAACTCTGAAAAATAGTTAGCGGCACCCGCTCATAATCCTTAAAACAGATGTTGAATAATTGTATTTTAGAAATTAAATTATAATAATTGAGTCTGACGGTGAAATACTGACCAATTGGTAGTCCTACCTTGTACACGATCAAAGGGTGGACTATTTATGTAGAAAAGTTCTTGTAACTAGTGCTGTTAAAATTATTCGAATATATTTTCTTCTGTTATTCGAATATTCATTTTCAATATTCGAACAATTGCTCGAATAATTATTCGTTATCCGGATAATCGTTCGAATATTCGATATTCGAATATTTTTCTTCTGTTATTCGAATATTTATTTTCTATATTCGTACTGTTATTCGTTATTCGATCAATTGTTTTAATAATTACTCGTTATCAGGATAAATATTAAAAGAATTATTCAAATAACGAATTTTGTTAGAATATTCTAAGAATTTATTTTCCGAATTTTAATACCAACACTTGTAAATTTTAAATTAACACATAAAAGGCTCTAAAATTTATGTATGATACAAATATCGACAGAGTGAAATATGGTATCCTTTGCAATAACACTAGTTTAACTGTGTTCTCATATTTCAAATTTGCATATTAAACGTAAACTTACAATAACTGCATTTATTATTCAGTGTTACAAAACTATGAACTTTACAGTATCATAAATATCGAAAAATTGGAGGCCTCTACAACAGTATTGATGCAAGTAAGACTAACGGGACAGTGTATATCAAAAGTACTTTACATTAGTGTTGAATAATATGGCTAGTTTTAATTTAGCTTCTGTTTTTTAGCATCGAGTCTGTATGAGACGTGGACTTCGAATCCGAAGTCCAGTATTCAAAGACTTCGAATCGAATCTGAATCATTAGAACATGTTCAAAGTTTAGGACTCTCCCACCGGCCATCGAACCCGAGACCATGTGTACCAAAGACAAGTGGAGAGGGCTCAAGAACTATAGTCATGCTATGACGTATTTCGAATAAAGACGAACAAGGTTACAAGTGATTGAAATTTTGATTAAAAAAAAAAAAAAAGAATTTATTTCGAAAAGCTGTTTAGGCCAGAAATACATCCAATTACATAGATTGTTTTCAAAAAACATAAAGATCGTAGTGCCATTTACAGCAATTTGATTTTTCAAACCGTTCCCGATGATGTGACAAACATTGGTAACGTTTGAAATCTTCTTCCTTCTCTCCGCTTCGTCGTTTTCCACTTATGTGAGGTCTACGTTTTCTATTAGTTTTCTCTACATATCTCGTCTCGGAATTCTTTCCCCTTTAGACCTTTCTCCCTGCAGTCATTCTTAACCATTTTTTTCTTGCTCTCCCTGTATCATTGTTCCCATCTACTTCCATTGCCATCACTCTTCTGACCGCATAGTCGTTTGTTCTCTAGGGATGGGTACGAGTCGAGTTTTAGCTCAATCGAAACTCGAGTTGAACTCGAGTCGAGTCAAAGGTAATTTCTCGAATCGAGTTCCGACCCGAGTCGAGTCGAGTTTGGGTAAATGGCTTGCTCGTTTAGCTCATTTTAACTCTTTTCGTAATCATGACCTGATTAGACTGGAAAGGGAAAGCCACGAGAAATGTAAACAGTAGGGCCTAATGTGGAATACTTCTAGTGTTGGTCACGAGAGGGGTGCGTATCCTCTCGTACTTTTAGTGCATCTCGCGGAGTACATTCAGTATATCTCGTCTCGTCTCGACGACAATAGATTTTTATAACGAGACAGCATAAATGTCATGAGCACCAATATATTGTAGTTCTTACCACCAAGGTTGAGACCTGCATGGTCGATTTTTTTAACCCAAGCAGAAGCCTACCCCAGGCAGTGATGTCAACCGGCTCAGCTCGGTTCAACTGAGCGAACAGCTCGAGCCGGCTCGGTTGGGATGAGCCACAGACTTGGCTCATGTGAGCCATATGCTCGAGCCAGCTCCGTTGAAAGAGTCCATTGGCTCGATTCAACTCAGCTCAACTGAGCCGATGGCTCGAACCGGCTCGGTTGGGGTGAACAATCAGCTCGGTTCGGTTCAGGCCGGGTAAGCCATCGGCCCGAGCCGGCATGGTTGGGTGAGCTGTTAGCTTGGCTCACTTCTCGGTTCGGCTCGATAGTGAATGAACTGTGAGCCAAGACGCTCGAGCCGTTGACAACTCTAAACCCGGGTGGAGCAGTTTTGAACATGTTTGGCCGGTGCCCTATAACTTTTAACAGTTTTTGGCTCGAGTCCGAATACTTGCTCCTCCGGAACTCAAACCCAGAACCTCGCGACCGATGTTCTTATCTCCTGAAGACTTTTCGACGACCAAGATCTACAGTCAGCTGGTTTTTAATATTGAGATACAAAAGCCTATCTTTCATGATTATACACGGTGTTGTTATAATAATAATAATAGTAATAATAATAATAAATAGTAATAATAATAATACGGAATAATAATAATAATTAGTAATAGCAGCAGCAGTAGTAATATCATTGATAATTTTATTGTCTAGGTAGAATACTTGAAGAGAGTACTTGGAACTACACACAGGATTTAGCTCGAATTGGATCGACTCAACTCGAAACTCGGCTTGAATTCAAGTCGAGTTGGATGAAATTTTTCGAGTCGAGCTCAAAGATGTCTGTTTCGAGTCGAGTCGAGTTTTAAAGAAAACTCGCTCGTGCCCGTCCCTATTCTTCTCAGTAGATGGCCATACCACTGCAATCTTCTATATTGGATCTTCATAGATACTCTACAACTTTGGTTGTTCCCCTTAGTCTCTCATTCCTCACCAAATCTCTTCTTATTATCCCACACATTTAATGTAGTATTCTCATTTCGGTAAGATTCAATCTTTCCCTGTGCTTTCTTTATAGGCTACGCTTCTGCTCCGTAAATTATTGCTGACCTAACCATTGCTTTGTAAATCATTGTTTGATTCTTTACCGTGCTCCTGCAATCACACAGAACGCCACAGTCAGACACTTCCTTCCAATTCTGCTATCCCTCTTGCATTCTGTGTGTTATTTCCACGTCCATATCACTATTCTCGGCTACAGATGAGACTAAATATTTATAATTTTTAATTTCATTCAATGTTTCTTCTTGTAGCCTTACTTCTCATCTTAAATTCAATGGGCCTTATGCAGAGTCGTTTTGATGCTTGATTAGTGGCATACTAAAGAGTTCGACTAACATATGTCCCCTGCAGTAGTCAGGCTTTTAGTATGACGCTAATCATAACGTCAAAACGACTGTGCATAAGGCGGAATATATTTAGTTGTCTTTCTGTTATTTTTTTTTTTTTTATGCGTCTTTATCTTCCAAAGATTTTCTCCGACTCTACTTCCCTTTCAACTTCTTTCCCGTTTGTACTGCATAGTACAATATCATCGGAAAACATCGTACAACACGGAACTTCATTCCTCACATCTTAAATTATAATATTCATGATAGTGTTGAAGGCTGAGACCTAGTATGATCTGATCCGAACAGGGATTTGGAGTGTTGCTTCGGTCATTGCTTAAAATTGTGTAATTGCAATTGTGTATGCAAAGTGTCACTCATAAATGAAAGGAGTCAAACAGTAAATGTGACTTCTAAGGTGGAAGAGCTTCGCAATCTTCGAAGTTTACATGTTCCAACTTATCCGGAAATTGATTTTGAACTTGTTTCTCTAAATAAAGCAGGACTCCTTCTAGTTCTTCTGTAGTAAGGATTCTTTGGTGCCTCTGAAGAGATTTCTGTACAGGGTAGTCAGAAAGTTCCTTTACAGCTGCACTTATTTCATCCCTATATATGAGTGTACTCATAGGGGGGGAGGGGGAGGGGAATGGACTCTCAAACGACTTCCTGGCCTGTCGTCCAAATTGAGTTCAACTACTAGGTGCTTACTCAAACATGTCTACTAAAGCAAATTATGAATGTTTTAATAGAACAAAGAGAAATGCCTATTCTTTACAAGTGAAGAATAAAGTTTAATGAATTCAAAACCGTAAATTAGAATATTATAAAAATTGCCTCTATTTTTTAGAAGTGGAAGTGGATCGAAACATATACTTCCTTATGCGGAGTCCTTTTGAAGTATGATTAGCGTCATACTAAAGGGCTGACTACAGCAGGAAACTTTGTTAGTCGAAGTCTTTAGTATGGCAGTAATCACGCGTCAAAACGACCCTGCATAAGGCCCCTATTCTCTTATTTTTAATTAAGAGTTTAAATTCCCGATTCCACACTTCTAACTTGAGTGAATCCTTACATTCGGTAGTTTCATTTTTCCTGCATTGCGTCCTCTGAGCCGAGGGATAGACCTATAGCTATGGTGAATTGGGCTAATACCCCTTGAGGTACAGTCAACTGGATTCTGAAACTGTCCAAATGATTCAATTGTACTTAGGGGACGATTCTTTGTATTTCCGCTATACGATTTGCAGCGAATGTCTTCCACTTATCAGGAGAGAAAGCTAACCCAGCCATCTCAATGATCGAATCAGAAAATGGCCTCATTTCTTGCAGCTCAAACATGTCGGTACGGAACTATCAATTCTTTCTAGCAACTTGGCTTAAAGCACTGCAACACATAGATCCAGGCGAGGGAGGGACACGGTAGAGGTCTGCACGGACCGGAATTTTTAGCCTGACACCGGCCCGACCCATGAATTTATAATGTGAGGCCCGACCCGAGTCCGAAATATGTTTTAGCATTTAGGCCGAGTCCGGCTTGAGCTCGTGTGATCAACGGCGCCGACTTTCCAAAATTTATGTGGGTGCATATCAATGGCCGGTCGTGTTAGTCTATATGTTTTCAGGGAAGTGTCGATATTTGATTGGATTTTTAGATAAAATCTTTTACGGGCACTGTCATAAAGGGCTGTGTTGTGATAAAGTAAGATATGCCGGTATTATAAGGATAGGTTGGGGTTGCCCTAGTTCAGTCGGTGACACAGCTGACTTAGATGCAAGCGAAAAGATTCAAACCCGGGTCCAAACTAAAAATCTTGTGGGTGCGCCGCACTCACAAGATTATTTGTGTGGGTGACGGAGCCCCGGAGCACCAACGTAGTCGGTGCACATGTGTGTGATAATCAAATGAGCCCGAAATAAGCCCGAATTATAGAAACTTAATTAATGCAAAATTATATTTTTATTTACAGCAATTAGAGGTTTAATTTTCAGTTGTGCTTTAAAATTTCTCCAAAAAGAATGGTCCAATAAATATCATTGTACAGTTTATTTACAAAGTTAGGCCCGAAGAGGCCCGAGAAATATGGTTGTATATTTAAAAATTTACAGCCCGAGCCAGAGCCGGGCCCGAAGTGCTATATACTTTGTAGGCCCTAGCCCGTGCAGACCTCTAGGACACGGTTTTGATTGAGCTGTGCGTGTCAAACGGGAAGAATACGAATGATAAGAGATACAACCTGAAGCACTTCCGGTTCACTAGACAACCGTTTCCGGAGCTCAAATCCTCATTTTCATAATAACTGGATTATAGCTGATATTGAAAACTCTATTGGGTCACTTACCCCATCACAATTATCAAGGTAGTCATGCATGAAAAGTCCCTTAATACAGTCTCGGACTGGCCAGGGCAGTAGAGCAGGGATCTCTGCCAGGGCCCTCTCTCACTATATATAATGAATATTGAATAACATGGAAAGTAAGATAAAGCATTTCTGTTGTGTTGGAGCATAGTTACTCATTGTACTTTGTTCCGTTGCTAGAGTTCGGTGGCTCCCAGCGTTGAATGTAATCTTGGGGTCCCATTATTGGAATGAACCTAACATATTTTAAAATACCTGTTTGGGGCCCTTTGTGGTCTAGTAAGAATATATTTCAACAGTATGAAAATTAGGGCCCGAACATCATATTGACTAAATATGCATTGGGGCCCCATGAATGCTGAAATGAGACTGTCTTTTATGAAGTCTTGCTGGGGCCCTCTGTTAGTCGTTTGACAAGTTATTGCAACACCATAAAGAAACAGAACAGGTCCTCATCCTGGGACCCCATTACCACAAATAAATGAAACTGGCAGCTTTATAAAGGAAAGCACCCCACCCTCATAGCAGCAAACAGTGTGGAAGAGAGGTTTGAACCTCCTTCTGAATTACTTAATGATTTGCGGTTGCTAGATCCTAAATGTTTCAACGAAATAAAAGAACGGCTTCCAGGGAACGCATTCGCAGTACCTGCAACACAGTTAAACCTCGACAACGCTCAACTATAGAAAGAACTTATAAAATTCACAAACATGCATGAAGCTTTAATCTGTTGGTGTCGTTAAAAGAAAGAAAAAAAAAAAAAAAAACTACCAAATAGAGATGCATTGAAAGAGATTTCAATGTTGAAGACTCCGAAGAAAAGGAAGGGCAAGAACGTGTGGAAACTGATAGAGCTTGTGGAACTACTTGTGCAGTAATTATTCTTTTTTACTTTATGCAATAGACGAGTTCATTATGCACTCTATGTCATCTATAAATATGTCTTAACATTACCATGTACGTACACACGTGGTGTGCTGCTACCGAGTATTCTGAAAACTGAAATTAATTAAAACAAAATTGTGCTTTCTCCTGTCTCAGGATATATTGGAAACGTTTATGTTAAGCAGGGGTGTAGCCATGGGGGGCCCATCGGGGCAAGCCCCCCCCCCAATGACCAGCTTTTAAAACATCATTGTAAGATTTATATGCTGAACTAGTATTAAAAAAAAAACATTTATATCAGATGAAAAATTTGGTGAAAAATAACATTCTTCAGTATGGATTTCAATTAATCGGCAATTTTCAATTATTTTTACATGTCACCATCCCCCTTAGGAGTACTAATAGGGACTGAATTTGGATTTAAAAGGTATCGGAAGTGGCGCTGTTCATATCAGCCATTCCGAAAACTATGATTCAACATTAATATTGGTTATTTTCGATCATTTTTGTATATCTTCCCCTTCTCTTCAAAGTGCACCTTCAAAGTGAAGCTATAAAAAACATTCCAGGCCCGAACCTCATCTATGTTGAAAATTTAAACGAAATCAGTCGGGTGGCTCAAGAGTTGTTACAAATGTAGTCATGTATATATGTGTGTGTATGTATGTATGTATGTATGTATAGGTATATATACAGGGAAAACGGTAACTACGTGGACAAATTTGGGTGGGTGATAGTACATCTAACAAGAAGCAAAAAAAAAAAAAAAAAAGTCGTAGTGAACATGGGGGAAATTCCGTCCCGTTTAGGAGTGACAGAGTGTCGAAAGCGTGAGAGCATGAACTTCAGAGCCAACAGCTTAAAAACAATACATCATAGAGAGTGCGGTTAAAAACGTCACTTAGAAAGTCATACCTACTCTGTTGAAAAATGCATGTTTGGAAACGCAGCTATGCGTGCGCATGGGATTCCCCAAAGGAACGGAGGGATTCCCGGACATGCTGTAAAGGGAAGAAGTGTCACACGTTGTTAATCCCGTGCGCACATGTAACTGCGTTTTCAAATATGCATTTTTCAATAGAGTAGATATGACTTTCTAAGTAAAGATTTTAACCGCACTCTCTATGATGTATTGTTTTTAAGCTGTTGGCCTCTGAAGTTAATGTTTCCACGCTTTCAACACTCTGTCACTCCTAAACGGGACGGAATTTCTCCCATTTTCACTAGGACTTTTTTGCTTTTTTTGAAGATGTACTATCACCCGTCCAAGTTCGTCCACGTAGTTACCGTTCACCCTGTATATATGTAGATATATAGATGGATAAATAAATAATTACATATTTCGGAAAGTTGCGAACTATAGCCTATATAAATTGAATCATACACAAGTTATTCGAAGACGCACTACACACCAGCATGACTGGTGAATAACCCTGTGTGTATTGCAATAAAATAAAACTCCGTTTTGCGGCTATCGCAGCATTGCATTTACATCAAATGTTTTTCTGGAGTTAGTTGTTAGTGATCGTAACCACCGCTTTAAAATTCCTTCGCGTTCCCACTTGTATCGCTATTTCTGAGAATATTATTTAAAACTTCTGACTCAAATCATTACCCACTCTTTTCTTCGAAGAAGTTTCGCATGTGAAAGAGAAGGAACTTTTTTTCGTGAAATATTTTCCGCGACGGAATAATGCGCGATTTCCAGACCTAAAGATATTAAAAACCTAATTTGTCCGATATTAATGTCATATTACTTTATTATTATTATTTTTAGATTTGAATATTTCTGAAGAAATCGAGTTTATTCGCATTCTCGCACTAATTTAGGAAAAAAAGAATTTGTAAAGTGGTAAACTGAAGTCCGAAGTCCAAAGAAGATGCTCGAAAGCTTGTTTACAAACGAGATGTTCCTGCTCCTTCACGTGTGCAGCCACTTCGAATCTGTGGTCGAGGAGGAACAGAACTCTGCATCGTTAACACTGGCGAACTTCAAATGCACGAAGCATCATGGATCTCGGAAAATGAGGTCGATGTTATTTCTTTAAATCCTGTTTTAACTGCATCTTCTGCAGTACTTTCTCCTTGCCAATCACCAGTGACCTAAAATGATGGGTGCGATCTCCTTGGGGAAACGACAGTAGTTTTGAAGAAGTAGGATTGGTTAATTAAACAACCTTACTGGGATTAAAGATTATTACCAGTCTACAATTTTCTAATACCTTGGTTTGTTGGCGAAAAACGCTACAAATATATTCACAATAATATAAGCATTTTGTAATAAAAAAGTGCTACCATTAAAAACTAGTTGTTTTTATTGTAATAACAACTAAAATAATCAAAATAATGAAAAAACAAAGATCAAAAGTGTTACGTAACAAAGCAGAGGTGTTCGGCCTTGCGTTACGAAGTGTGACAAGCAGGAGGGAGGGGGGTAAAAATTGGTCAAAAATAGGATTACGTAATATGTGGACGGCCCCTAGAACAGGAAATGAGACATAGATGTTAATAAAATAATTATGTTTTTTAGTCATGAATAATAAATAATTATTTTTGTCAGGAAATCTTAAAGAAAATAAGTGAAATTCCAAAGAAAATCAACCTTATATAGATTGGTTCTGTGTACAAGGGTTTAAACTAGCCTATAACGTTTGGTCTGGGACAGTAATTATTGGTTAAATATAATAAAAACTACCTGGAATATAATTTATGGGCAAAAAGCCAATAATAATAATAATAATAATAATAATAATAATAATAATAATAATAATAATAATAATAATAATAATAATAATAATAATAATAATAATAATAAGCTAGAAACCAGTGTTTGGAAACCAAAATTTGCCGGTTTTTTCAGGCCTCAAAAACACTAGCTGCAACATAGTTTCTTTTGGCTTAGTAGCTGCCCCCCCCTCAAAAACGACGGGCCCCTCCTACATAAACCTGCTGGCTACACCCCTGATGTTAAGGAACATGGAATATGATGTCTCTAGTATTATCGATGTTGAAAAGCTTTTAGAAGAGATCTGTGAATCTTCCGTAGAACTGAAGAAGTTGTTACACTGTTAACAAAAATAGTTAGCTTCTTGATTTCCCTTTAACTTTGAATCTACCAGCAGTGCCATAATATGATTCAGTAATATGTCTTATACACTTTAATACTTACCTATAATAAACTATATGCCTGGGTGTTTATAACAGCTTTTAGTTTCCTAGAGACATATAGTTTAAGTAAAATTTGATACCTATATGCGTTAGCAAACAAGATAAAATCGTGTAATTGAAGGCTTTGGTTTGTGCCCCTCGCCACAAATTTGTGAAGCAACCACTTCATCTTTACGTTATAACTATTCATAATACTCGATCTGTGAATATTAACTCTAATTTTAGATTAAATAGACAATGTTTCAGATAGTATTTTATCAAACCCCATTGGAAATAGGGTCGTTACAATAAGCAGAATAAAAAAAAAAAAAAAAAAAAAAAAGAAATTTACTGTAGTATACTTTGTGAAGCTCGTATATGCTACATGGGAAAGGAAGATGGGGCTCCTGCCGGGGCCCTATATCCCCCAGTCCGAGACTGCCTTAGTATAACATTGGCTGCTAACGGATAGTTTGCAACGCTAACAGCTGGAGTCACTTACTGTTAGTAGCCAGAAAGCTGACAGAAGCAGTCTTACATGTTACTGTTTCTAGCCGGTAGTTTATCATAGGGAAACTCAAGGAATAAAGTCACGCAATCCTTTGATAGTTGACTTTCTCATTGATCACCGATACCTCCCGATACTTTTTACAAAAATCTCCGCGCATGACAATATGTATAACACTTATTGTACTGCTGCGAGTTATATTTTGTTTGTTATTTTGTACTGGTTTCTTCTGTTCATTGCATTATGTTCTAAAAAGTGCCGGCATTTTCGGTGACAGATTTATTTAGATGCTAGATGCTAATATTTTTGTGACGATATTACCGGTGACAAAATTACCGATGATAACATTTCCAGTGAAGCTCCTTTGTGGCGAAGTGGTTAGCGTGCTCGCCTTTGGCGTGGGAGACTCGGGTTCGATTCCCAGCGGGAGTTCATGTGGTTCGGATTCCACGTTAATTGGCAAGTCCCGTCTCATATTGCCTCCCTACTGAAAGAGATGTTAAACTCAAAATCAACTCAACTCAACATTTCCAGTGACAAAATTACCACAATTCACCTCCCTCTGTTCTCCCTCTGCTTACGGGGCTGAGCCCATGACATAAGAAGAACCAATTTATATCCTTTAGTTTAATATTTTTAATTTGTTCATGGGACTCAAAATATTCAGAGATGAAGAACTATCATTTGTAAGACATTTTTACGACTGTGCACTAGTAACGTCGCGAAATGTGTGTGGGATAGCACTGTGAAAATTTCAAAGTTGGAGCAAAATAATTTATTCATACTGGATATTTAATTCTCAGTATATCACTGGTATTGCAATTTACTTTCGGTCCAGGCCCCGTTTATCGACGGGACGTAGGGGTGGAAATACCGGGATAACATCCTCTTAATTACAATTCTATATATTTCTGAATTTTAAGAGAAAAGCTTTCATTGGACAGTACTTCCGATGGTCTTCTCAAAACTTTGCGGACCGCAACGCAACGCAAAAAACTGAACAAGAAATAAAGGCGGATTTTCATGTGTCCTTTACCTCCGTGAGTTGCGAGCGATTGTGCTAAACAGCCAATGAAATCACACATCGGAGATGGCGCGCTACACTCGCGTCAGAGTAGAAATTTGTTCAATTCTGACGGAAGTAGCGCGCGCACACTATTGTATTCACTGACTAACATGGCGGAGGTAAGAACAACGTTTGAAGAACTGCTCGTAGAACAAGTAAGAGAAAACAAAATTTGGACAACCTTAAGTATCCGAAATACAAGGATTCAGTATTAAGGACAAAAACATGCCATCAAATTGCTGAAAATTTTGGTATCGATGGTTAGTACTTTTATATTTGTGTAATTAATTAGTTGTATTACCGGGAACAATAGATAGTTCATACAATAACTGGTATGTACAAATTATCAATCCCTATATAAAATAAAAGCAATGTAATTTGAAACATGCTTTAGAATGATTTATAAATATTTTTATTTGTTTTATAAAATTTATCCGGATCGGATTTTAATTCAAAGAAAAGGTTCCTGTATATTCCGTATTCTCGTCGAAGCTGGAAAATGGGGTGAACCCACCACATTTTCCTAACATACTTCTGACGGCGGCGTTTTGAAATATAATATATTCCAGCTAAAACGATAGCTCTCCTTCGGGAATCCATTATCACAAACTAAAGTCGCAAACTTTCTATTTTACGCATGCGCATTAGCTAGCGAGTAGTAATTTGGCGCAATACACGCACGGATGTATGAAAACGAAAATCATTTACGATGAATACGCTACATGTGATGCTTCCGTTCTAACGCGGGCATGAAAATCCGCCTTAATGCTATAACATTGAGATTATCTCGATGTGCTATAACGATTTTATCGAAACTATAACGCATGTTTTGCATTGCGTTGAGGTAAATCCCTAAGGAAAGACCCCTCATTCCACCGAATAGTACCCGCCATTTTTGTAAATTTCATTTTGAAAAATGATGTAAACCTGGAGGTTCAAACTCGGTAATTCCCCTTTAGAACAAACTAATGGACTAGCTCGAGAACGGAATAGATCTATTCTACATAAAAAATAATAGTTTATTTTCACAAATTATTATTATTATTATTATTATTATTAATATTATTTTTATTTATTAAGTAGCTTGCCAGGACTAGCTCGGGAGAGTAATGCTCCCGGAAGTAGAAACGAGAAACACAGTTCTGATTGGTTGGCGTTATCCACTTCTTGCCACGTTGCATTAAAATAGCAAAAATCAAACACTTCTTGTTGTCGGCCTTCGTGGCCGCGTGGGCTAGCGCTATATGCTAGTAATAGATGTCTCTTTTAGCGCGAGTTCAAACCCGGCCCGAGAAGTTTTTTTTTTACATTTTTATAACATTAAGATAATATGAAAATAATACTTAAGAAAGTTATTTATTTATTTTTGTGCAGATAAGTAGTTGTAGTACTTATGCCCTTGTACTCCATGATATAGGGCTCGTTTTGTTCCCCTTGTACTTCATGATATAAATTTGTGACTAACTTAAAACAATTGGCTAGGATAGCGCGTAAAAAAAGCTGGCTAGAGTAGGGCGCGGAAAAGTACTTCCGGGAGCATTACTCTCCCGAGCGGGTCGTGTCAGGTCCTGGTACTAATTAATTTTTTAAATTATTATTTTAATTTTAGATTTGGGGCTTTAAATATTTCTTCCACGTTTCTCGATCTTCAGTTTCCTCTTTTAACTCCCAATATAGTCTTCTATTTTTCAAATCATCGATCAGTTGTGGTCTTTTTCTTCCTACTCCTCGCTTTCCTTCCATCTTTCCTCAGTGATTTATCTACACCCTCCTAACACTCTACCAGGATCCCCTAAAATTTTCGGACACCACCAGGAAATAAATTTCTTACACCCGCCAACAAGAGGGGTGCAATATTAAAAAGATTCAGTCTCGTTTTGCCTAAAAGTCCTCCAGGACTTTGTAGAAAATATTTTAAATTATCTTATCTTTAGGCAGAACGAAAATTCCCGTTCTGCCTAATCCTTGCATATAGCAGTCATTTATTTTGAGTAATGTATAAATATTTATCTTAATTCTGAAATATTGATCAAGATTTTTTAAAGCAAAGATCAAAATGTGAAATATATACTTACTATAACAGTCTTTTATTAGGTTTTCAGCATTTCTTAAAAAAAAAAAAATGTTATTTCCGTAAAGTGAAGAATTTCAGGTAACATTTTAGATGCATAACAGGTGAAGAAAAAAAAAATAATTATTTCATTAATCTACGCTTATGATTCTGTCGCTTGAATTTAGTCTGTTTTGTTTGTGTTTTTCTTGGGATTTGTCCTCCTGAATTTTATCCTGCATTCGAAATAATCTATTTGGTAATTCTAACACAGGCTGTAAGAAGAATAACTATTTCTTCAAGTTTCATCATCAATTTTAGATGTTATTCTTCTTGTTCTTTTTGGAAAAATGACGAGGATACAATTCTTTATCAGCAGTGTTATTCACATCCACTTTGATAAAGATAAGTGTAATTAAAAAAAAAAAAAAATAGATAATTGTGGGCAAATGGAAAGTTGATTGATTCAGTTGCAAGAAAGCCATTTGACATTGTAACTGAAACGAACATAAAACAAACTTAACTCGGCATAATATCAAATTATTTCACAAGATTTTATTCGTTTTTTCAGCAGTTCATCTCTAATATGCTAAGAGTCGCAGTACGTAAAAGGTGCCACAATTCACATCCTCAAGACATGTTTGGCCACATATAAAGTAAACAATGCAAGAAGATGCATAAGGCGACTCTTAAGAAAGAATGTTAGTGTTATACGTCACAACTCCTTTTTCTGCGTCACCTTATCAGCTGATTTGTCTTATATACATAATTCTATACTATATGCAATAGTATCATACAGTATATACTTCTATTTTCATATTTATATTGTCAATATAAACAGCAGCAATACAAAATATCAATATCAATATTGAAATACCTGTATTTTTTGTAGTTTCAATCCAATCAAAAGGTAAGATAATCGGGGGTAAGGGCCGTCGTATGCATCCTTTTGCATTGTTGCTTAATATATGGTCAAACATGTCTTGAGGATGTGAACTGTCGCACCTTGTACGTACTGCCAGCAGTGGCGGTTTTAGCGAGTAGTCCGGGTAGACACGGCCTACCCAAAATATTTGAAAAAATATATAAACACTAAAAGATACAATAAAGAGTAAATATATGTTCCATTTTTTATATTAATGGTAAATAATTATTTAATAAACAGCAACAAGCACCAAGGGCGCCGATCCTGGGGGGACGAGGGGGCCTGGGCCCCCTAAAGCTCATGTAGGCCTCGCTATTGTATTTGTGAATATACAATATTTGGTATAATTTGAGTGCAATGTCTTAAAATCTTCATATATATACCTGCTGCATCTGAATGCCCCCCCCCCCCAATTTACAGAGAAATCGGCGTCCTTGCCAACCACTACTGTAAAAGTAATTTCCTATTGTCATTAATCAATCAAATGTGCATATGTATCCATACGCGAGGGAGCGAGCCTACCCAAAATTAAAATCCTAAAGCCGCCCCTGACTACGAGCCTTAGCATGCTGGAAGTGAACTACCGCTACTTGAAAACTGAATACACATTTGTTGAAATGACTTGATACTAGAGACCTGCACGGGCCGAATTTTTCGGCCCGAGCCCAATCCAGCCCGAATGTGCCTAGGCCCGGCCCAGCCCGGGCCCGAAAAGTTTTGAAGATTTTCGGCCCGAGCCCGGCCCGGCCCGATAAGTTTTTTAAAATTCTTGCCCCAAGCCCGGCCCGGGCCCAATAAATTTTAAAAGTTTCATTTTGTAACATTTTTCACGGGAACACTTCTTCAACGTTTGCCTTTATTCTAATTATCGTTTAACGAAAGTCAATAATTATTGCAATTAATCGGCCCTAGCCCGGCCCGACCTGAAGAGAAATCAGTGTCTGCCCGCCCAAAGAAATAACAGAGTCGGCCCGCCCAAGCCCGACCCGTGCAGGTCTCTACTTGATACTAGACCGAAGTAAGTTTGTTTTATCTTCGTTTCAGCTACAATGATAAACGGATTTCTTGCAACTGAGTCAATCAATTTCCCATTTCTCTGCACGTAGATTTTTAAAAATCACATTCATTTTTAGTGAAATAGATGTTAATAACAGAGCTGTATCTAGTTATTTTCCCGAGAAGAGCAAGTAGAATAACATCTAAAATTTATGATAAAACTTAAAGAAATAGTTATTCTTTTTAGAGAATCTGTTAGATTTACTAAAGAAAAATTCTCTTGAAGAAATCCCTCCCTGGACAGAATTCTTCGTCTCGAAAGGGAGGGCCTCTAGGCAGAACGGGAATACACTATTAAAAATCTTGTTATTTTGGTTTTTAACAGATTTTGAATTCTTGTTTAAACAACTTACGTTCGACAAGAAAAATTTTCAAGCAAAGCACGCAACGCAAGATTGAATGGTAATCAAGCTTTACACGGCTGTGATCGTCACAACAACGTTTGATCAAACTATTGCCAACGATTTCATCTCTACGTCACACTAAACATGAGATAGTCGACGCTAATGGGCTCTGGCTGGGGAAGGAAATCCAATGCAATCGTTTGTTGCATCAACGAATTTTAAAGTTTGTAAAAAAAAAAAAAAAAAAAAAAAAAAAAAAAAAAAAAAAAAAAAAGCTAATTAAAAAGACGATAATAGTATATGACCTTATGGAGAAGACAATTTCTTCGGAAGATGTGTCCAGTCCACTTGGTCTTCCGATAAAGGATGCTGGCTAAAAGCAGCGTTGCCAACCTGATCACAACATATCGTACGCATCTCTAAATTATCGTTTTTGTTGTAAAAATTATCCTACCTTTTATTTTCAGTCTCAATATCAAGCATTATTATTATTATTATTATTATTATTATTATTATTATTATTATTATTATTATTATTATTATTATTATTATTATTATTATTATTATTATTAAGATATATTATTATGAAGTTTTACAGCTAAACTATATTTAACAATCTGCATAGGAAACAAGTTTAAAGCTTCATTCTTTACCAGTCTAAAAAATCGAATTTTCCTTCAACACTTTATTGTTTACTTCTGAAAATTTATCTACTCAGGTAGCTATTAATTATCCCTTCTTGATCGGTTTCCTGTGTGCGTGATCCAGGGGCGTCATTTCAGACTTCACTTGAGGGGGGCAAGAGCACCACCGATATAAGACTTTCCTGTTTTGTACTAGTATATTAGTAGACAATCCAGTAAAGTATATGTATTCCTCAAACTCTTGGGGGGGGGGCAATTGCCCCTCCTGCCCTCCCTAAATGACGCCCCTGGCGTGGTCGTGGTCCCCGGTTTGATGATGACAGGTGAAATCAAGTGATTGCAGTACAAATACTAGTAGTAGTTTGGATCAATATTACAGTATCAATTTTGGGTCAATTTTACATCAATTTCTCACATAGTATTGGTGTTTAAAATGTATTTTAAATTGCAATGATCTAATTAACCTAGTAATAATGAACATATGTAAGCTGGTAAATTGATTTTATGATTTTAAAGTTAGATAAACGTAAAATGTAGCAAAGTGTAACAAAAAATATTTAAATTACTACCCAATTAACTTTAACTTGCCTGTACTATTTACCTTCTCGAGATGTTGGTTGGCTTGGTAATGTAATTTTATCACATACTCATGTGTTGTAAAATTCATATTCTTTTTCATGTAATCAATGAAATTTCTTTCAAATTTCAAACACCTCCAGAATTATCTTTAGTTCTTACCAGGATTTGTTAAATTATCTTATACATTCCTATGATTGTACAGCAGCTATCGTACATCGTATAGGGATTATAATTATCATATGATTCGATAAGAATTGTAGCGTACGCGCCTTTGGCGTGGGAGACCCGGGTTCGGTTCCCGACGGGAGCTCATGTGGTTCGGATTCCACGTTAATCAGTAGGTCCATGTCTCATATAGCCTCGCTGCTGAAAAGGGACGCTAAACTAAAATCGCCTCACCTCACCTCGATAAGAATTGTACATGTTTGCAACGCTGACAAAAAGTCTTTTCTCCTATCCGTTTTAAAATATCTTCATTTGAGCTGGCAACATTGTTCCTTCCAATCAGCTGATGTTCAAAGTGGGAGGAAGTTGTAATTCTCAGCTGATAAATAGTAAACAATGTTAGCAAGATCGAGTTCTCATGCCAGAGCATTATAACTTAACATAGTATGGGAACAGTATTTCATAACTTGAACAGGACTTTACGTGCAGCTAATCATGCTTAATCATAACCGGCGTCATATCCCAGAGCTCATATTATTTGGGTGTGTAATCTCTGGTTCAGGGGAAGATGGACTGTGATCCTCACAGACAAGGGTCAAAGTACGTCTAGTCCGTTGCAGACTGAATAGAAGTGTCAGTTTGTCTGAAGTATTTGTTGTTGACTCAATCTAATTGTCAGACAAGAATTGTTTGTCATGGGTCAAATGTTACTAAGGTTATGTTGCACGTTTGTCATACAGAAAGGAACCAGTATCTCTTGATAAGAGAGAGTAAACGAGTATAAGAACAGACAAGGAGTCATGTGATCGCGAGTTATCTTACGAGACCTACTCGGTACATTCATGTGTGTTTAGAAATCTGACAGTGAATTAAAACGTGCGTGGTTACTGAACGTATTCAAGGAAATTGTTCATTATATTTGGAACTATTCAATAGGTTTGTAGTTTCTTAGTTTATACTGCCAGGGGTATCATTTCGGAAATTATTCCAAGCTCCAGTAGCCTTTCGATATGAGAATAATAACTTACGAAGGTATTAGATTAGTTTGGGTTAGGTAAGTTTTGTTCTCTTACCTTACCGGTAGTACAATTGTTTCCCGCGGCGGGGCTTATTGGAACCTTTTCTTTATATAGGTGTTGCACAAATATATCTTATAAGCGGCAATTAATGTTTAAGAATTACGTTACTATTTTAGTATTACCGTAAGATACTTTGCACATGATTTAAGGAATTTTGAAGAAAATCGCACGTAACGGCAAGTCTTTACTTTAGGCAAGGCAGTGACAATAACCAAATCATCTGAACCGGTTCCCACAGTTACAGTTCCTAAGAAGGAAAGACAGAAAACAACGTGCCCTGCGGGGCTCTAACCCGCCTTCACTCGCTGACGCTCGCTCGGCAATACTATTTACTGAAAGGATATCACTGCCTTGCCCAAAGTAAAAAAGTTACCCACGTAACTTACAAACGTAATGAGTTAGAACACTGTATTTTAAACATATAATAGCTAGGTACATGTGAAAAACATTTGTGCAAGTTCATTAGTAAATATTCAGTATGACTATAGTTATTGAAATATAAACTTTAGTGCATGGCTCAAGTAACTTTGGAGAACATACAAAAAAAAAAAAAAAAAAAAAAAAAAAAGAACATACGAATATAACGATCTCCCCCAACTCGTTTCATGATTCCAGAACCGAGTATCTTGTTTTTGTCTAAATTGTGATAAAGGTAGAAGTACAAGGGCTGTGGGGGGCTTCCAACTCCCTTCGCTAGCTGTCCCTAGCTCAGGTGTATTTTGTAAAGTAAGTAGCACAATGTAAATCTTACATGTGCAAGATTGGGGGAGATACTAAATTTCAGCCGATCCTGTGCAATGTTTTCCCTTCTGTATTTATATATTTTACTTTCTACATAAAACTACATACACTTTACAAAATTGACATTAGGATGAGGGTACTCGTATCGATACTTATATGAATTACCAATATTTGTAAAGAAAATCATTTTTTTTCTGGTACCGTCACAGGAACCACATTCTAATAGTTTAGCGTATGTCCCACAAAAATACCAACTCAGGAAAAAAAAAAAATCCCCGTGATCTGATTTCCCTTCCTTATTGCTTATGTCCAAGAATATCATCCCAACCGTAATTAGTGAACGATTTACTGGGTTTGGGACTTTTAGGCCGAAACCGATCCAAATTGCATGATTTCTTTTTTCTTTTCTTTTTCTTTCTTTTTTTTTAAAATCGAATGTTAGTCATTCCTATGCGGATAAGTTCAAGTCCCCCCAAAGTCTACTTATTTCTAAATAAATAAATAAAAACGAAGCCTTTGTGAGTGAAGCTCCTCTAGAACTATTTTCTGGATCCGCCAATGTTTATAACTTATTTTCCAACAAGAAATTGATTCCGGCACCTACCTAAATAGGAAATTTACCTAAATTTAGAACGCAGGAGTTTCCAGTTGTAATAATTTCCTATCTAAGATGTATTTTGGACCTGTGCAAAGTAACCCTGATTAGAGGCTAAAACCGCTTTCTTCCAGTTTTACTTTTTTGTTTTTAAAACGTTTTACATTTCAATTTCAACTATTGCACCAAAGTCCCATTATACACAGCAGTATTCTACGAAACTGGCTTAGCTTTGACGGAAATTCTTGTAGGTGATATCTTTAAAATTTTGGCGGTCTTCACAGTGACTGCTTTCCATACCTCAACAACAACAAACCCTCCGGGTAATTAGAACTGAGGTTAACCCCCAACTTTGTAGCCAAAATACAGTTAGATGTTCTATCTTACCGTGGCAGTTGAAACTTCCTCTTTACAGTTCATGGTTTTACCGACAGAGGCCTGTGAAACTCTTTTCATATTATGAGCAAAGTACCGGTACCGAGTCTTACAGTACCTATTGTTACTGTCTCTTTATTTTAATGCGAAGTATCTGTTACGTGTTCTTTTTAAACATTGTGTTTTTCCTGGTTAAGCCGCCAAGCCAGAGTTCTACGGCGGAAGATAAATAAATAAACATACTGGTGGATAAAATTGAGGGTAGTTGGTCCTATCTCATTGTAGATTGGTACTCTTAGACTTAATTTGTGCATAGTATTGTCTGTCTGTATTTTAGGAGATCCATGTCTTCATCAGCTCAATATTGCGAAATAGCGTAAAAGAAAGTTCGCATACCAACTTAGTTCGTAAGACGTTTCCCTTAGTTTACAGTGCCTAAACGTGGGACGTTGAACTTCTAAGTTTTCGTTTATCATTTTCTTCCATATATATATATTAGTTCAGTGTTTTTTTCAAAATTAAAAACACACACAAAAACTGGCAATTCGGCTAACGCTCAAGTTTTAAGAAAAAGTTAAGGAAAAGATTAATTACTTATACGTGTTTCAAGTTTTTTTTTTTTTTTTAATCATTTTTGATCGATTCCCTTTCCTTCTTTTTTTAATAAACAAAGGTAGACTTCTATAAACAGCTAACCTTACTATTGTGTTGAGGATGTTGAAGCTGTAGTGTGTACACGAACACACTAGCAGTTATCCGTTGTCCTTATTTCTGACAAGAAATGCATTATATTCGGTTTAAGTTTAGAGGTCCCCCTCCAGTTTCAAACCTACAAAAAAGCAGTGAAAACATTAAAAATTGTTGGCTTAGGTTGGTTACCCGATAATACTTCTGTTACAGGAATCGGTTCTCATAGAAGCTTCAATTATCACGTAAATTCAGTAATCCGTGTTTCCCACAAATATTCATTACATTCTCTTCATTATTCTTACATAATTTTGTACAACTCAATATGGAAATATCACACCCAACGCACCGATTCGCCATCCTATACGACTACCATACTGCTGAATCATAGAAACCTTCCGCGTCTTCCAAATAGTACCTACTTCTACATATCATTTCTCGTATTAAACGTTGCTTTAGGCCAAACTTACACACCTAAATACCACATAAAAACTCCAAATCATCATTTCTTATCTCATTTCTCCTGTAAATTTTTGTAATTTTTATAAAAAAAAAAATGAAGGGGCAATTCTAAACTTAACTCTTGTATTCTTGCAACAAATATTTCGGTATAAACCATGTGTACTATTTATACCATTTAAACCATCATATTCTTCTACAGTGGTGGGTATTAATATGCAATTTCTTTTCATTTGTTCATTGAGCGTTTATTAGGGAAAACACTTTTCAAATCTCTGCTTAGAATTGCAAAATACAATTCATATTGAATTCATTCATTCATTCTTTTATTCATCCATGTTGTTCATTATTGGTCAGAGACCAGTACATAGGACTTGTCAAATAATAAGACATTTCAATATAATTGATATTACATTATTTTACAAACTATCACCCAAGTATTCATTAATATCATAATACATTTTGTTACACAAAAAATTAAATAGTTCATTTTTGAAATTCCGTATGTTTTTGATATCCTTCAAATAACTTGGGAGCTTATTAAACAACTTAGCGGACATAGGAAGAACACTTCTTTTGGTGTAGGCATAGTTTTGGTATGCTGTGAATATGTTATTCTTTTGTCGTGTGTTGTATGAATGTATATCGTCAACATGAAGAAAACTACTTTCATTTCTCTTTACATATATGATACTTTTGTATATGTACAGACAAGGCACAGTTAAAATTTTATTTGACTGAAAGACCCTTTTGCATGAGGATCTTGGTGATAGATTAAAAATAGATCTTATTGCCTTTTTCTGTAGAAACACTGAAATAGGAGGCTCCCCAGAAAATTATTCCATAATTTAACAAGGATTGAAACTTACCATAGTACAATAACAGCAAAGTTTCTTTTGACACTGAACCACGTAGTCTATAAATGACAAAACAGATACGGCTTAATTTGCTGTTTAGCTCAGTAATATGTGCATCCCATGTAAGCCTATTGCTTATTGTTACACCTAAAAATTTAGTGGATTTTGAATAGACTACATCAGTTGAATTTATCACAATGGGAGGTACTGTTCGAGGTGTACATGAGTAATGAAAATTTAGTGCTTTTGTTTTCTGTGCATTTATCAGCAGTTGATTCTGAGATGTCCATTTTATCAAACGCTCCACAGTTTGTTTTAATTTACTTTCTAGTTCAATTGTATTGTCCGCTCTTACAAGGACTTTTATATCATCAGCATATAGTACAATATGTTGGGGATACATATATTGAACAAGATCATTTATGTAAAATAAAAAAAGAATTGGCCCAAGAATTGAGCCTTGAGGAACACCAGCAGAGATAGTAGCAGTTTTGGATGAAAATGTGACTTGCTTATTGTTAATTATTTTTTGTATTGTTACTACTTGTTTTCTGTTTGTCAGATACGAGCGAAACCATTTATGTACTACACCTCTAATACCGTATTTCTGGAGTTTTGCCAGTAGAAGAGAATGTTGAACACTGTCGAATGCCTTGGAGAAATCAACAAATACACCTACTGCTTATTTTCCCTTATCAAGTACTGTAGAAACCTCTTGAATAAAGTTAAACAAGGCTGTATCAATTCATTTGTTTTTTTGGAATCCACGTTGAGAAGACGAGTGCTGCTGTTACATCTGAAAAGTTCACACCACTGCTCGTTAAAGAGTTAACCTTTTATGCATCTGTGGCGTGGGAGACCCGAGGTTGATTCCCGGCGGGAGCTCATGTGGTTCGGATTCCACGTTAATCAGTAGATCCACGTCTCATATAGCCTAGCTGCTGAACAGGACGTTAAACTCACAATCAACATTAAGAGTTACTTTGATCTATGCAGTATGGGCACTGGTGCAAATCCCGGGGGAATTAGGGTGACATGTCCCCTCCAATCTTGGAGCTGGGTGGACTGTTCCCCAATAATACGATTTGAAATGTGTTTTTTTTTCGGGGGGAGGAGAAATGTGATGATCTGTGTCTGCTACAAAGGAAAGTAAGATGTAATTGACGACCCCCAGAATAAGCCTCAAATCTGGCCGCCTCCCTGCTCCCCTGATCCTTCACAGCATTGTTTTTCAACTTCATATATATTTTGAACATCAAAAAAAAAAAAAAAAAAAAAGTCTTACGTGCCCCCCACCACCACCAATGTTGAAGACAGATTTGCGCTGCTAAGTATGGGTCAAGTCATCAATGTATATGTTTAATTACTCACATGGTGAAAACGATTTGAAAATTTCCATAATTTTTTGTAATTTTTAAAGGACAATCTCTACAATAGACACTCCAGTTGCGCATCGATAAGTAGAACAGTTTTAAAGGGTATATATTAGAGTGGAGATGGTAGTTATAAGTAGGGTAGGATAAAGAGTTAGCTGAGAATTAAGGAAGTTTGGTCCCGTTTTGTTCAAATTGAGTGTAATTTCTTGTGTCTGCGTAAGGATAGCAACTAGGGCGGGCATTAGTAAGTTGATCCATTTTTTTTATATATATATAAAGACAAAATACAAAACTAATATAAATTTAATTAAATACCTTAAATGCCATACAGTTAAAAAAATAATTTAAACGCCTACCAGACTTGGTGAAATTGACCTCAACAATGTGAGTGTAAAAGCTCATGCGTAGTTTTCGAGAAAATGGAGAACCAATTAATTCATAAACCTAATAAAACAATCGATGTTGTACGAGGACCATGTCACATAATGAAATGAAACTGATACTGAAAAAAAAAACAACTTATTCTTGATTATGATACTAGCAAGATGACAGTGCATAGTATGGTTAATCAGATATAGCCTAAACTATTATTAACTCTTAAATTTTATTTTTTTTGGGTGGCATTTAGTATCTCCCTCAAATCCAACAATGGCTTCGGAACTTTTAATATGACAGAGAGAGACGTTCTAAACAATCTCGTTTATACGTATACCCACCATCACTGACGCGCCTGCTCCCTACGGACACAACCCCTTGCATGCGCTCGCCCCCGCCATCCCTGCTGCGCTTCTGCTCTAACTCGGTTAGATAGCACCCGTACTTTCTAGTGGCCATGTAGCACAAGTTGGTTCGTGTTTTATTCACTGTAGTTTCTTTATGCTATACGTTCACACTGTATTTATACTCATCACAATTACAAATAACAAACTGTAATCACTACTGCTACATACCCGCTAGGAAGGAAGAATCAAAAATTGTCATCTAAGTGATAAAAACATTTTAAGATAACAGAAGACTCTAAAATATATTTATTACTTCACTCTCCGAAGGCTGCGTATAAAGAAAACATTAAATGGTAATAAACGGAAAGCAACAGAGCTGAACTAAACCAAAAATGACGAGCCAAATCATGACCCCGCATGCTAACACTCAGTCTTCAAGTAGATAACTATTAAAGTAAAATTGAACACTGGAGATAAAATTGAACTTTTGAGTTAAACTTTCAAGTAAAAAAAGGTGGGTGGAAGCAGCGGGGATCATTGCATCATCTTCCAAGCAACCAAGAATTCAATTGCCGAGCAACTGCGCTTCTTCTGGAAGAAAATAGGAATGGAGGTGGCATTCACTGTGTAAGTCATTTTCCCTTCTCTAGCTTTCCACTTGAGCTGTGGATAGGGTAGCAGAAATTGGTATCCCGTGAGAGAATAATTTTATAATGACTATACTAATTACTTGTTAAATCCTTTTTAAAAAGAAAGCAGTAACTGTTAATAAATCTTTCTGTTTAGATTGAATTTTATAATTCAAGAGCAGACCTTTCGGTTTTAATTATCAAGACTAAAGTTAACAGTTAAAATATTGAATCTCTGGAAGATTAAAATCTTTATCATTATTATTATTATTATTATTATTATTATTATTATTATTAAAGATTGAACATAGTCTTCATAATTAAATCTTGGCTGCGTGGAAGATGATGCTATAATCTCCGCTGCCTCCACCTACCTTTTTTTATTTTAAAGTTTATCTCAAAGTTCAGTTTTATTTCCAGTGTTCAGTTTTACTTTAATAGTTATTTACTTGAAGGTTGGGTGTTATCATGCGGGGTCATGATTTGGCTCGTCGTTTTTGGTTTAGTTCAGTTCAGTTCTGCTTTTCGTTTATTATCATTTAATGTCTTCTTTAAATGTAGTCATTGGGGAGCGGAATCATAAACGTATTTTAGAGTCGTCTGCTATCTTAAAATGTTTTTATCACTTAAATGACAATTTTTTCATCTTCCTTCCTGCCAGGTTTGTGACACTACTAAGTGAGCCTTAGTCACTAACAAGTGATTTAGGGGAGTAACTAAATAATACCCATTTTTTATCTAACTAAGATATTGTCCAGATATAAGACATAAATCAGTAGATAGTTTGCATCAAGTTAAACAACATAAAAATGGGTAAATTCTCGTGCGTAGTTTTCGAAAAAATCGCAAACAAAAAATTTTGGGGCGCTAAAAATTACGTCATTCGTTGCCAATAATAATTGGCTTTTTTTGCTGGGAGAAATCATTATTTATTGATGTGCAGCACCTGTTTGTATCAAAATACACTCTCTTAACTGGTAAATTGTTGTTTGCGTTCGCCTTTCAGTTATACATATTCTGTTTACGCATATACTACTTATCACATAAAAATCACACAAAGTTACCTTAGCCAATGCTATACCCTATTGGGTTTTTGGTTTAATCTTTACTTATCAACGTATATTTTTGTAATGGGTGGATAGTTTCACTTAAAGGTCGTAGCTCAATCGTAAGTTCCGAAAAACATGCCAGAGATAAGTTTATTTAAAATGTATACTTAAATTTAAACGGGAAGAAGACAATGTAGGCATTTTATATTCGTAGTGTAACTTTTCAGCAAGGAATTAACATGTATCATAGTTAACCCAGTAAATACGTATGTAAATTGGTATTTGTAAAAGTTTTTCGGAAGTAGTATGATGTTCCATTGTTTCATTTCATTTATTTGCCTGCTTCATTAGCCTACAAAGCATGAGAAATTCTCATGTAAGCATTACAGTTGTCAGCAAAAAAAAAAAAAAAAAAAAAAATGTCAAGTACCAGAGGTATACATCATACCAGAGGTTTTGTATCTTTCTAAAATACAAAACCACATAATAGGATATAGGATATATTAAGTATAAAAACATGACAATTTAGATTAGGGATGGCCAATTCCGGAATTTTTACTTTCCGGAATCCGGAAAGTAAAATCGGAAAATTCCGGATTTCGGAAAAATTCCGGAATTCGGAAAAATTCCGGATTTCGGAAAAAATCCGGATTTCGGAAAAATTCCGGAATTCGGAAAAAATCCGTATTTCGGAAAAATTCCGGAATTCGGAAAAATTCCGGAATTCGGAAAAATTCCGGAATTCGGAAAAATTCCGGAATTCGGAAAAATTCCGGAATTCGGAAAAATTCCGGAATTCGGAGAAATTCCGGAATTCGGAAAAATTCCGGAATTCGGAAAAATTCCGGAATTCAGAAAAAATCCGGAATTCGGAAAAATTCCGGAATTCGGAAAAAATCCGGATTTCGGAAAAATTCCGGAATTCGGAAAAAATCCGTATTTCGGAAAAATTCCGGAATTCGGAAAAATTCCGGATTTCGGAAAAAATCCGGAATTCGGAAAAATTCCGGATTTCGGAAAAAATCCGGATTTCGGAAAAATTCCGGAATTCGGAAAAATTATTTTTTCTTTTTGTAATCCTAAGAATTTTGTTCAAATGCAAACGAACAAATTTCCTTTTTGTAATCCTAAGAATGTATGATGCAAGTTAAGCTGAAACTTATATCTTAAAGTATACACTACTCAATCTTCCCATGGTTAATGAGATGTAGTCCAAAAGTACGATGTACTCCTAATATTTAATTTTTGTTTTACTGTGATATTGTCCAGAGGTAAGACATATATTACACTGAGATAAACAACTTGACATAATGAAGATGTTATCATACGTAGTTTTCCAGAAAATCGTGAGAAACGATTTTTTATGAAGTTAAAATATGCGTCGCTTGTTGCCAGTGTAATGCAATTGATAACTTTTATGCTGGAATAGTCTTCTTCTTCTTCTTCTTCTTCTTCTTCTTCTTATTATTATTATTATTATTATTATTATTATTATTATTATTATTATTATTATTATTATTAATCGTTTATGTACTGTAAAAGAAAAATATGAACCGTTAAGTAGTATATTTTATCTTGTTTTTTGATATCTTCTAACAGTAATAACAAATTGCTTGTAAATACGCAATGATTATCAAGGACAATGGCATATTAATGTAAGGACTACTCTGCAGACTAGCAATAAACAATAAACAATAACATAAACAATAGTCCCAAAAAAAAAGTAACTAACTTGGGCACGTCAGAATATTCGCGAGAATATAGGGACGCATTGAGACTAGCAAAAAACGTGGTGTTATTATTACTCAAAGGGCCGTACGATGGAGGCTTTAACGTTAATGTTAATGGCACCAATGAGCACTTACTTGCTCTAATGGTTAACCTCACTTTTGAGATGATTCTTAGAAGTGGGCGTGTTGGCATGCAGTTGGAGTACTAACGATTTGCGTCACTATCGAACACTAACGTAGCACTAGCGACGTTTAAAGTCGAAATTGGAGTCTGACATAAGTGGCTTGTCAACTTCACGGACATTATATTTTCCTTGAATGCGAGAATTTTGCGCCCTACCACAAAAATAGGAAAAAATGCACTCGCAATATATTTGCACTGGAATGTTTGCGCCCTACCCCAAAAAGAGGGGAAAATGCGCCGGCTATATATTTGCACTGGGATGTTAGCGCCCTACAATTCAACTTATTATTGTATTGTGTAAAGTAACTTCCACTCGCACTTGAACTAGGCTTGCCTCTCATCGTCTCAGTGAGTTACTCCATCCGTTATAATATTCCGAACAAATGAAAAAAAAAATACAATTTTAGTTCACTAAAGGGCAATCCATACAAATACAATTTTTCATTATACTGCAAAATTTACAATAAACGTATAAATGACTGATATATAATTATTTATTAATATAATCAAAGAGTATAATTTAATCTACAAAAGGCTGTTTGGCTCTACCCAGATATCTCTGTTCACAATCCTTGAGAGTTGTTTGGCTTTTCAGGACACAAAATATAGAAAAGAAAATGTAAAGTGAATGTAAAATCAGTTCAGTAATATTATCAAGAAAACTATGTACAGTGTGTTTACTTGCTGGAATTACACTTCAAACACACAATTGCGTTCAGTCGTTCTTTCAGGAAAAATGTTCCGGGGGGCACATTTAGTATTCCGGAGGGGGGTCACTGCTGGTACTATTCTATTTATTATTATATTATAGACGTATTATTTTGGTCTCCTCCGAGGGGGCACTCTGAGAGCTCTGGGGAGGCCAGTGTTCCCCCAAAATCATCTCTGGAAGAAGCAGTGATTGCGTTGATCCGTTGTGTTCTTTTGGCTTATATTGAAGTTTATTCTCCCCTTATATAGCCACAATGAAAATAAATCACAAATGGCATGGTTGTGGGGGGAGGATTGTTTATGCTGTAATGTCAGCCCCTCCGAGGAAATGCGTAAGCTCCAATAGGTTCTTTTATTTCGCAGGTCTCAAACTTCCCGGTGGAGGTACATCGCAGGCGCAATTTTCCCTGTTCTTGAGGTAGGGCGCAAATTTCCCAGACGCAAAATTCTCGACACCGTTCGAATGACCTCGGAAGACTATATCTTTTTCAATACTTTTTTATAATTTTTTACTCGAGATTTCTTCATAGCTTCTTATTAAAATACTTACTAATATATCCTCATTTTATTGTCCTAACCAATCAATATGGGTATGTTGTCAGTAAAATATTTAGATTGATCGAGCCTCTGGTGTGTAACCACAGTATCATGCCCCCATTAGAAATCTTGGCTAAACGAATCAATATATGTTGCCAATAAAATAGTTTAGAATGATTGAGCCCCTGGTAAATAACCATAGTATTTCGTGACAGACCCCCCCCCTTCCTATTACCATATTCTAGCTACGTGCCTGACTCAGCTAAATCTCTACATTCTTTACCAAGCACACATTTTCTAAAGCGGAAAATGCTCTCTAAATACCTAAGCTCATTATTTTCAGCAGATGCACAAACTGGGTAACATGCTATCTACATGAATGTTATATATGTCGATTACTGGAAACCGCTTCTCGCTATCTATTACCATATTTACTATATAATGATTAACGTTAAAACCGGAAATGGTTGATTTGTACCGCTTCCGGTTTGAATATTACATTCATCAGGGAACTCGATTCTTAACTATTGACTCTGTACATCATGGCCAAAATTGATTGGTAATCCATCAGATAGTTCTTGAGACTGTTTGTTTCACTGACGGACAGAATGAATATATGGCTATAGAGTTTTGATAAACTAAATTCGTTAATGAGTGATGATGGAACAAATATAAGAAAGGGAACCAAGAGTACCACCGGGAAAATTTTCGAACACAAAATTAGCCATCGAAAACCCACATGTCCTGGGTTAGAATACCATAGATGAAAACTCTACCACTGAGTCATCAATCACCCGCTTATTAGTTTTGTTAACTATTATATTAATATAAATTAATGAATGCCTGCTTATGTTAATTATTGAACAATTACATTGTATACTTCGTAAAGTCAATTTGTATTTACTGTACATACAGTGAGCGCAGAAAGTGTTCGTACACCTATGCTATTGAAACGAGAATGCCTGCGAAAAAGAAACAGAAAATTTAAGAAGTGTAATAACACACACAATATGAATAATGAAAACTAAGCTTTATGAATATATCAATAAAGAACCACAAAGACAAGTTTAATGGTCAGAAAGTAAATAAATTCCGTAGAAAATATATAGAGTAGACGCAAAAAGTGATCGTACACCTGACGTACGAATACGAAACAAAGATACCACAACTGGGGTTCACTAGTATTCACCTGAGTATACACCTCTGTATAGCATGACGAGTAACAGAATGAGTTTAGTTGTGAATAGGAGTGAAAAAACTGCACGGTGGGCTGTCGAAATGGGAAGCAACCGAACAGAAACAAATGAGGAGACAAGAAAAGTAATTATTAAAGTGCATAAGAAGGGTAAGTCTTTGAGAAAGATAGCAAACCTCAGGGGCAGATCCAGAGGGGGGCGATCGGGGCCATCGCCCCCCCCCCACATGAGGAAACTTTCTTATTTTATATATAAATAAACCCATCCATAACAAGTTTGGAGCTCTTAAAAGTAGCAGTATTACTGCCGACCGCCCCTTCCCCAGAAGTCCGTCCTGGATCCGCCCCTGTATAGAGTAGCCACAATCGAGTATTTTCCGCTGTATGTTTGGAGTCGTTGTCTTGCTGAACAATAAATTGTTTTCAAGAACCATCTTCTGCCCACTAGTATGGAGATATTCCTTTAATATGTTAATATACACTTTGTAGATCATCACTCCATCGATAAGGTGGAGACGACCCACTCCTGAGGCACTCATACAACCCCAGACGAGCACGGACCCTCCTCCGTGTCTTACTTTAGAGACGAGATTTTGAGGATTCATCTCTGTATTCACCTTGCGCCATACCATACGCCTCCCATTGGACTCGATAAAATTAAATTTATTTTCGTCCGAAAATATGACCCTATTCCAGAAAGAAGCCTGATCCCTTATCTTTATACTCTTTTTCAAACTTTAGTCTCTTTATACGATTTGTCTTGTTCACCCAGAACATTTTCCTGGCTATCCGACCATGATACCCTGCAAATATTCCGCACTGTACTGGCTGATACTTCCACCGCGTGTTTCCAGATCCGTTGCCAATTGCACAGCACTACTTTTTGGAACCTTTTTTCTTTCCCTAATAATGTAACGTTTAACTTGTTCACTCAACACTCTTGGTCTTCGAGTTCTTTTTTTATTATTTTTTTTATGGTTTCGCACAGTGATAGAAACATTATACATCGCAATTATTGTTTGTACTGTTGAACAAGGCCTGTCTGCAAGGTTTGCCAGGGGCGGATCCAGGACGGACTTCTGGGGGGGGCGGTCGGCGGTAATACTGCTACTTTTAAGAGCTCCAAACTTGTTATGGATGGGTTTATTTATGTATAAAATAAGAGTTTCCTCTTGTGGGGGGGGGGCGATTGCCCCCTCTGGACCCGCCCCTGACTCTATAATACCTTGAAACAGCTTCGCACACCTCCCCAATCCCCAGACATGAACCCCATAGAACATCTATGATCTGTTCTGGAGACAAGAATCAGAAGGCACAGCTTGTCTACTAAAGAAGGCCTAAGAAAAGCTATTCAAGAAGAATGGGACATAATCAGTCCCGAAGCTACAGAACTACGAACTACTACAGGTGAAATCAATGCCACGAAGATTACAGACAATCATTAACGCACAGGGTAATCCCACAAAATATTAAATAACGTAATATACTTTATAAGCATTAATTCAAGCATAAGTGTACGGTGACTTTTTGCGTTTACAAAAAAGGAATTCTCTCTCTTCTTCTGAACAAAACAGTGATTGTGTTTGTTTGGCCTTTCTCTTGTATATAGAAATAAAATGTATGAATGTGTAGTCTTAATTCTGGTTATATATATATTTTTCCACCTCCCGTTCTCATGCTAGCTGTTTTCAATATAAACTATGCACGGTGTACGAACACTTTCTGCGCTCACTGTAGGTATGTTGACAATAAGCGAATGTTATTAGAATATTTGTTGAGATTTATTTTCCTTCACTGCCTTTCGCCTGATTAAAAAGTAGTTTGCAGTGCTTTGGAGCAGCTGCAGGTGGGAACGCGATAATGTTTGAGACATACCGGCGACTTTTTTGTGTGTGAAAATAAGATCTTTCTCATAAAGTAGTAAATAACTGCAGTAGCAATTGTCTACGTAAATGATAAAGACATATCCAACTACAAGAAATTAATACAGTATATATAGCCTATTCATTATTGTGTTTCTCTTTTAACAACTACTAGCTAAGGATGGCCAATTCCAGAATTTTTACTTTCCGGAATCCGGAAAGTAAAATCGGAAAAATTCCGGATCTCGGAAAAATTCCGGATTTTTTCTGAATTCCGGAATTTTTCCGAATTCCGGAATTTTTCTAAATTCCGGATTTTTTCCGAATGTCGGAATTTTTCCGAAATCCGGAATTTTTCCGAATGTCGGAATTTTTCCGAAATCCGGAATTTTTCCGAATTCCGGAATTTTTCCGAAATCCGGAATTTTTCTGAATTCCGGAATTTTTCCGAATTCCGGAATTTTTCTAAATTCCGGATTTTTTCCGAATGTCGGAATTTTTCCGAAATCCGGAATTTTTCCGAATTCCGGAATTTTTCCGAATTCCGGAATTTTTCCGAAATCCGGAATTTTTCCGAAATCCGGAATTTTTCCGAATTCCGGAATTTTTCCGAATTCCGGAATTTTTCCGAATTCCGGAAAGTAAATTTTCCGATTCCGGAAAACAAAATTTCCGGAATCCGGATTCCGGAAAATTTTGGCCATCCCTAATTTAGATCGTAATTAGGTAACTGTTTGTACTACCCAGGCATGTACTCACGAGTATCTGTTATCAACTCTTCACTTAATGAATCATTTAAATATTCTTTAATGGTGTAATAGCACTTTTCAGCGAGTAGATTATATAACGTCTTACTAAGAATGGAAACATTGGTCATATTTTTCAAGTACAGAGGAAGTTTATTATACAATCTGACACAATTCATGTACACGGTTTTGCTTATATTAGCATATTTTTGATGCATTACAAATATGTCACTACCTTGCCTTGTATTATGGCAATGAACATTTTTGTTAAAGGTAAAAAGATGCTTGTTTTTAGGTAAGATGGAAAAAATACTTAATTTCCATGTATTTCCAAAAAGATAGTCATATTTACTTTAATTCTATTTTTGACCTAAGTTACATGTATATTTCCCTTTTTAAGTTACATGTATATTTCCCTTTCTAAGTTACATGCATATTTCCCTTTCTAAGTTACATGTATATTTCCCTTTCTATTTTCAGGGCAAAATGAAGCTGTTTTCAATTGAATTTGCACCGCTACACATTCCACTTGAACGAAGACTGCAGACCCTTGCAGCAGGAGCTTGGATTGTAACTTTTGTTAGTTTGGGCTTTGTTGCAATGGGAGTATTATTATTTATGTTAATTTATACAACTCTGTACATTCCATCGCATCTGATTGCTATTCACTTTTTCCCATTATTGTACGTATTATGGTTGTGGTACGACAGAAACACATGTAATGTAGGAGGTAGAAGGTGAGTTATAAAAGATAATTCCTCTTTTTCTTTTTCATATTCTAAATTTTAAGAAGTCTATATTTAAATTCTTACTTGATTTAACAAGATGCATGTTCAATATACTTAAAAAGTACTTACTCGAAAAGCACCCAAGATTATCAACTGTATATGTTTCGGCAAGAAGTTAATTCTTCCTCAGCATAAATTCTTTCAAAAGCCTAACATTGTCTGTGGAACTGTATCCTGTCGATTATCTTCATTTAGACTTCCAAACTGTGCTATGCATAAGTGTCGAAGGTCTTATAGAACTGCTTTGTCCGTCCGTTTGTCGATAGGTATCAGAGCAAAAACGGTAAGAGATATCGAGATGCTTTTTTTTTTTTTTTCAATCGATTCAGCGTCCAAAGACTAGGCGTCATCTCCTCCGTTATCATTCTATTTAGACCGGAAGTGGTTCAGATTAGTCATTTCCAGTTCTAACGTTTATTGTCATAGAACAGAAATAGTAACAGATATTGAGAAGCGGTGTTTTTTAAACACACGGTTCAGCGTCTGAAGGCAACATACTATGACTTTCTCGAATACTCTACCAAAACCGAAAGTTTTCCAAATTTAATATTACTTCCAGTTTCAGTACTGATTTCCACAGAGATGTCAAGATGCAATTTTTTGCAATTGATTCAGTCTTCTAAGAATAGGTTTGTCTTCTTTATGAATCTTTTATTCAAACTGAAGTGGTCAGATTAACCATTTCCGGCTTTAACATTTATCGCCATATAACAAAAATGATAATAGCGGCAAGTGGTTTTCAACAGTCGATTCATTGTCTCAAAAGAGCATATCGTCACAACCCGTAACTCTTTACCAAAACCAAAAGTGATTGGCCTTTACTACTACTTTCCGTGTCAATACTGATTTTCATAAAACAAACACGGTAAGATATCGAGATGTGGTTTTTTGCAATTCATTCATCGTCCCAAGAATATATTCCATTTCCTTCATCAGCCTTCTATTCAAACAGGAAATGGTTCAAATTAAGAAGAAGTACGTTATTAAGATCTTCCGGTGTTGGCAAAACTTTCACAAGATTAAATAAAATTGAGGCGTTCTGGGTAGTCAGGGTGAATTCAACAAAGGCTTCTATCCAAAGAGCACACTTTGAACGTTCGGTTAAAATAGTCGCATTTATTTTGAAACTGTATTTCCTAACGGAAAGAACAACTTTTATAAACTATTCATGTAAGCACAAGAACTGGCTGCCACTGACTGTTCAGTATTGCTACTTGAACTCATCAAATGTAATCTTCTAGCGTTTAGATTGGATTGCTTTTAACTTTTGTTGAGTTCACCCTTACTGCTCACAACTCTCCAATTGTTCAAACGTTTAGCTTTAAAGCGTCTTCAAAACCTTCAATTAACACTGAAAAAACATCTTACATAATAATAATAATAATAATAATAATAATAATAATAATAATAATAATAATAATAATAATAACAATAATGGCAACATTGGTAGATAGTACTGGCAAAACAGTTGCAGATCAGACGTATGTTTTTAAAGTTATGAAAGAAAATATTTGTACATCGTATAACATCTCCAAGAAAAAGTCCGTATGATATCTAAGAAATGTGCACTTCAAATTTAAACTCTAAAGTAGCAAAGAAAAAGAAAGTTTTTTTTTTTTCCGAATGTAATATTCATTAATGTTGGGTTAATTTTATACGACAATTTATTTGTATGTAAAGTATCAGATCAGTATGGGTAGCCTATTGTTACATGATACACTCAATATTAAAGAAATTGTTGCACTATCTGCATGAAATAACATATAAAATGAAGAATTACATATGCTTGAAACTAACATCATAGGATGTTTGATAGTTGAAGTTCAGCATCTCTTTTCAGCAACGAGGCAATGTGAAACGTGGACCTACAGTTTAAGGTGGAATCTGAACTCCGTAATGCGTTCAGTGCTCTATCGTTTGGAATCGAACCCGGAACCACGTGCTTGCGTTACTCACTACACAAGCGGAGAGGGCTAGCGTCATTTGTCCTCCATTTCATGGCTACCGCATTGAAACTCTTTATATAATAGGCCAACAATGAATGTAACAAAGTCGAATTGAAACTTGCAACAATGCATTGTAACGTAAGAAATCATAAATTCGAATAAAATTACTAATGAATTAGAAATTCAATTTGGATCGAAGGATTATTAAAAAAAAAAAAAAAAAAAAAAAAAAAAAAAAAAAAAAAAAAAAACTTTATAAACAAATAAATTCGCAAACAGATGTATGCACATGACCACATACTTCTAAAGTTAACAATTGTGTTTCGCCATAGATCCTAAAGACAGGAAGAAGAAAATATCAAATCGTCATAGAACAAGCTTCAAATCAGAATGAAGGCAATTTAAATCATTTGTCTGTGCCTATGAAGAAGGTTCCTCAAGAAAGACTGAAATGAACTGAATTCAACTTGTACACGAATCTAATGCATTACAATTTCTACTACATCTGGACAACAAAGGCGTGCATTAGATTCGCGTAAATATAAAATTTTTCGAAGAATTCCTTCTAGCACTGAGTCGAGTAGGACTGAACTTTGACGAATGCTCTCTGCAGATCATTTCCATTAGTTTTAGAGGTGTCTGCATAACAGGAGATGGACATAGACTAACACAGATGATGACCAGATAATACAAGGTGCGAACTGTGTGCATAATGGTGCAGCAACTCAACTGCTTTATCTCCTAGAAATTTCTTTTTTGTTTTTAGCAAGTAGGAGTAGTCTTTTCCTGCTATAGCAGATGTGGCTTCGGTTGTTCATAGCGGAGTAGTGATGCATTTATTATAGTTGTTTCAAGTAGCCATTGGCGACCATCTGAAACAAATTTGTAGTGACTTGAAACTTCGTAGTTCTATCAAATGTACATCATCATCTTGTATTCCAATCTGCCTCGTGCATGGGGTCCCTGGTTCGGTCCCAACTCGCGCCAAGTGAACTTTGTGGTAGACAAACACCGTGTGTGTGGGTTTTCTCGGGGTTCTCCCGTTTCCTCTCACTTTCTTCATTTTACCATTTCATTCATTTCTCATGGTTACCGTCTCCTTTAGCCTAGCCGGCATAAGCGTGGGTGTAAAAAAAAAAATTTTTTTTTTCGATCTGCCTCTTTTAGCAATTGGTTCTGCATTTGCACTGGGTCAGACCACTATTTTCATATGAGACGGGTGCGATAAAATATCACTTTGCATCGTATGTTTTTTGCAAGATACACTCTTCCTGAGAATGGCTAACGGTTCGCGGCACGAGGATATCTATTTTGCATGTGCAGCTGTCAATTCATAGGTTACCGCTCGTAGATCGCGTTCCGTATGGTCATTTTAAAAATTTTCGGTGCACTATTGATTTTGAAGTACCAAGCTCATTCGACAGTCTGTTTTTGTGGTGATGTTGGAATTCGCTTCCACACTGCGGCGTACATCTACATAACTCACAGTCACGGTCTTTAATAATGAGGCTGGTATAGCCACCTGTAAAATCCGTTAATTAAAACTGGACTTTCTTTAGTTGACTCCATCTTCTACAGCGACAGATTGCTAAGTGCTAAGCCCTTTTCCTTCAAAAGTCCGAGAAGTATTCCAATAGTATTAACTAATACGCACCTAGAAATGTTCTGGGAATCCTAAAAGTTGTGTTATATTTACCTTTTAACTGCTAGATAATAATTAAGAGTTTCGGCTTCACATATTGTTTTATATTTTATTCGATTTAGTTCGTTTTCCACACAAAATACTGAAGCAATAAGTTGTTGATGTGTTAGAGATCCCTACACACATTAACTCACAGCTGAGAGGTACCAACATTAAAGCAAATTACGATGATATTCTTTACACACGGTTCATTCAATTTATATGTAAAGAGTAAAATCGTTCTTTGATTTAGCAGTAGCTTCGTAGTAGTATAGGTAGGTGTTCGTGATTCTTAACAAAATGCCAGATTGTGTCTGTGTTAAAGTAACTCGAATAGATTTTTTGTTTCATCTTCTAAAGATCTGGAAAAGAATAGGAATTGGTTAACGGTAAACAAATAGATCGAAGCTTTCTAATGTACAGAGACCAATAAAGACAAAGCTGACAGTTGAACCAGTAGTTCTGGAACATTGTTTGTGTTACATTAACACTACAATTCAACCAGATAATTTTCTTTGATTTCTTTCTTCTCAGGGCCGGATTAAGGGGGGGAGGGTTAGAGGGCTATAGCTCCGGGCCTCCAGGTAGATAGAGGCCTCCATACTGATCAAAATATCAACTGACAATTTAAAAAGAATTATGAAGATACAGTGATGATCATAAAATAAAATATGACCAAAAATATGAAACATTTCCCTTAACTTTCCTACTGTACTTTCACAGAAATGTATTAGGTGAAGTCAGCAGGGGCCACATATTTTTTCTAGCCCCAGGCCTCCATATGAGCTAATCCAGTCCTCTTTCTTCCGTCTACAGGAGATTCATATAGATATTAATTATATGTTTAATTTTCATGATAAGCCAACACTCAGTATTTAATTTATTTTTTCTCGCTTTGAACTATGAGGTCATAACTTTGTTTGAACATAAAGATCATTCTTGATGATCACAATTGAAAATGAATAATCATGATAGCAGTACTGTGTAACAGTAACACTAAAGTAGTAATATATTGCTTCTTACGATATTTTGTCATGATACAAAACATATTTTCAGTCCTATACTGTATTCTTAGTTTTCTACAGGAATCGCTGAGTGATGATAATCGTCTGTGCCAGCGTTTCTCGAATTGTAGTCTTCGAGTCCTTTTAGATTGAATATTCGTCCAAAAAATACAGAAAAAATAAAATTTAAGTGAATTGTGTATCACTATAGTTGAAAATGCCAAGTAGGTATAGGTTGTATAAATAGTGGGTTATATGATTTAATAAGTAAATTATTATGCGGGAAATTGATTATATAGATATATTATTATAAATATTCTTGATAGCCTTGAACAAATGTACATTGTAGTCTAGTGGTTACAGCGTTGGATTCATGTCTGCATGGTTCCGGGTTCGATTCACGGCCGATGCTTCCCAAATTTTGCCGTCCATCCAGCATCGTGATGCAAACTGGGGAGTCACGTGAATAAAAGACGTGACGGTCACTAGGTCTAGAAAGCTTCTGATGTGCCTGTTAGAGACAGCGCACTTACCACGTGCTCGTCGCAGATCGGTTGGACCGGCTCAAGTGCACAAAGGTCTGTAACGCCAACTAGTTTTGTTTAGTTTCATAGCCTTGAACTATTGAAAAACACTAATATGGTTTTATTAATATCAATATAAGATGAAGCTCTCTTGTGGTCATATGTAGTAGTTCCCAATCATTGCAGAGTTCCATATTCCTTTTTATTTTAAGGCAAACTACAAACCCCCCATATCTTCAAATTTTGGTATCTGCTTAATAGTAGTACTAGTAGTAGTTGAGAGGTAGAAAGCAGTATTAACAAAATTAAGTTACAAACCTTTATTATGTTATAAGCATACAACATACAGTAGATACATACAGGGAGTCCATGGTATTGTTATTTACATCTTTTATAAATTACGAGATGTAAATAATGCCATGAATCTCGTAAATTTTGTTCTATAGACCTTTAGGAGTTCACGGAGTACTTGTTGGGAAAAGTACATGGTTAGCGTGTGCGCTTTTAGTGCGAGAGATCCGGATTCGATTTCCGCTGGGAGCTCATATGGTTCGAATCTCACATTAACCGCTTCCCGATCTACATTTTTGCAGAAAAACGTCCCAAAAAAAAGTTCATATTTTTTATTTCATATTTTAAATCTATCATAAATGCAACCTCTCATGATCTATGTTAATTGTCATTTGGAACTAAATTTAGAAAGTTAAAGCCTCTCAAAAACTCCTGGATTATTCCGAGTTATTTCGGGCACCGTTCAAAATGCAAGAACTGTAAGAATAGAATGAATTTGCGCTCTAAAAATCATGCTGTATTTAGAAACATCTTTATCTGCTTATTACTGAACAGAAATCAAGGAAAAGTTCCATGTAATAATAGTATGGAGCTATTTTAAAAAGTAACGACATTCTTTCTAGATTATCCCGAATTATTTCGGGCACTGAAAAAATAGAATAAAACTGTAAGAATGAAATAAAATATATGCTGAAAATATGCTATATATAATCACACACTTTTCCATATGTCATAATACAATGATTATATTGTTATAATATATGCTATTTTCATATAATAGAAGCAAATCCAATGTCAGAGTTAGTAATAATACGAATGCAAATAAAGAAGTAAAGATAATTTATAAATTACGCTGTAACTAGACCAGAGATCTGTTAACATTACCTCATGTTGACTTTCAATATGATGCATTTTGCCAGTTCCTCTGCGTTTCGTTCTCAGCGTAATTTATAAATTGAGTTTACATTTTTATTTACCTTCGTAGAAATTAAAAATGTTCAAATTAAAAAAAAAAAAAAAAAAAAAAAAAAAAAAAAAAATTGTCTGTAGCCAATTCACTGTCACTATTACTACTCCTTGTATTTACACTAACAACACAGAAATTTTCTTCTTTGTCATTGCTCATTGTTTGGAAAATGCACTCAACAATGCAGCCGTAAACACAAAACTTCTTCAAAAGGAAAGAAAAGAAACTAACGCTCTCTCGTAGTGATAATATTGAAAAAAGATCACGGGACTATTATGGGAGTAATGCACTGCCCATGGTGATAAATCAAGAAATCAAAACAAAAGATGGTTGAATCGTGTGTGAATATTTGTCCGTGCACTTTACTTTATCTTGACGCAATATTTCGGGTTAATTCACACAAGAACGCAAAAAAAAATATAATAATCATAATAACTCGGGTTAATCCAGTTGTACATACTATCCCTAAACGTAAATATTCGGGTTAATCCGGGAAGGGGTTAAGCTGGAGATCTGCGTTTCATATAATCTCATAGCTAAAAGGGATATTGAAGTTCAATTACACAAATCAATCAATATTAATTGAAAGGAATATTAACTTACACTATTTAAAATATATAAGTATACTGGTATATGCTCCGAACGTAAAAGACAAATTTGCTTTCCAAGGGGACAAGAGTATGTTGGTCTATAGAACATTCTGAGTAATAATTGTAGTCCTCTCTTGAAAAATGTTTGAGAAACGCCGGCCTATGCCATAAGCTAGACAATTTCAAATTAATCATTGTTTTACATTGAAAAGCTAATGTTTCCTTTTAAATTTTCCAGAATTGAATGGACAAGGAGCTGGGCATGGTGGAACTATTTCCGAGATTATTTTCCTCTGAAACTTGTCAAAACAAGTGACTTAAATCCTGAGAAGAATTATATGTTTTGCACATACCCACATGGTATTCTTTGTGCTGGTGCTTTCGGAAGTTTTGCTACAGATGCTTTGAATTTTAAAGGACTTTTTCCAGGCATTACTCCCTATGTTCTTACGTTAGAAAGCAATTTCAGATTTCCTTTCCTCAGAGATTTAATACTTAGTTTAGGTAAGTAAACTATAGAAATTCTTCCAAATTTCTAATAGTAAATAAGTTTATTGGTAGAAATAAGTGAAATTTAATGCCTTTTATTAAGAAAAGTAATTCGAAAGGAATTAGAAATAGTAATAAACTATAAATACATCTTTCAGTTGTATCCCAGTTTCTGTGCCTAGGAAATTTTCGAAGTATGGAATAAGGGACGAAATTTAAAATAAAACATTGTTTGTTAAACACTTATCTAGATTCCTAGCGAATGGCCGTCATAAAACAGTACGTATTCTTTACCTCAGATCTCCTACTAAAACTGAAAAGCTGATCATGATAGCACTGCTGTTCGCTGGTGTTTTTTTTTCTAATCTACTTAAGAAGTAATGTGCTGTCTACTCGTCCCCTGAATTTCAAATTAGCTTCTTCAGGGCTCCATGCTTTTATTTTTAGTCCTTAATTTGATGCTTTTAATTATAATTATATTTGATGCTGTTATTTTTAATCCTTAATTTGATGCTTTTAATTGTAGTTAAATTTGATGCTTTTATTTTTAAATTTGATAGTTCTATTTTTTTAATCCTTAATTTGATGTTTTAATTGTCATTAAATTTGGCACTTTTATTTTTAGTCCTTAATTTGTTGATTTTATTTGTAGTTAAATTTGATGCTTGTATTTTTAGTCCTTAAATTGATTTTGCTCTTAAAAATATCGATCACGTCCAATCTCGTCCAATCTTGGCATTGAGATAGAACTTAACTTGCTGAGTTTGCTTCACATGGAATATTTTTCTCTGCAGACATTCTGTCTCCAACTTATAGGGTGTCAAAGTCGGGATTTAAACTTCCTCAAATTGGTATTTAAAACAAGTAACAGTGTCACATGTATACCATCTGAAGAGTTTGGTTTATATGGCGTGATATTTTCTCAATTAATATTGAAACCAGAAGTGGCAGTAGATTTCCACCACTTTCGACTTAATTAGAGAAATTAGAGTAGGGATGGAATATATTCTTGGGACGCTTAATTGATTCCAGAAAACAGCTTCTCGCTATCTGTTACCATTTTTACTCTATGACAATCAACATGGAAACCACGGAAGTGGTTGCATTTTTTCATTTTCAGGTTTAGTAGCAGGGTTGGCTGGTTTAAACCAAGGTGGTTTAAACCATGGTTTGTACCTTGGTTTAAACCAGCTGGTTAAAAAAAAAAGACGAAAAATACTTTAAATCTTGTGAACTTAATGGTGACATTTCCACATATCAAACCATCCGTAACACGTTTATCTACTTTTTACCTTTTAATCAAGCGGTCCCGTGTTCAATTCTCGGTCGAACCACAACCCATCTTTCATGTGTAAACCAAGTAGCGATTCGAGGTGTGCCTTTAAGCGAAAGTCTTCTCCGTGATAACCTTGGTATTTCATAAGATGTTAAGCCTAAACATACGAAATGGAACCAAATTATATATTTCTACTTGAATGAGTGCCTATTGTTTTATAAAGAAGCCAAGCTTGCCTCTTATTGATAGAAATTGGCAAAATTTATCAACTGCCTACGTAGCTTCCAACATCAACTTGGATTTGACTTTGTTTTAATTTTATTGAATAATTTCTACACACCAAATTTATAATTTAATACCCCAGTTTTAGCGTAGTGATTATGATATGTTGACCTGAAAATTTTACATACAAACACATTTAAAGTAATAACAGGATTCCAATGGCTAAGGCGGGAGTTTCCCGATTTATATATAATTCTACTTGTGTAACTGTTTATCTTTTTGCCCTTTTGAAATGACTCTTGACAATTAAATTAACAAGTACGCCTATGTAAAGATCAGTACAACGTATTTTTTATCAGGAGTCCTTCGTGATTGAGTCGGCAATCGCATTTGTGACCAATTAGTCCCGGTTTTGTGTCCAAATGGACAATTTCTCTTGGATGTAAGTCGAGAAGCAGTTTGGATTCCGCTTTAAGCTTATGTGACCCCTTCCAGCATAACCTTGTTGTTGCATAATAACATTAAGGCGAAACAAACTAATTTCTGTCCGTATCTAATATAAATACATAGAGTAAATTATTTAAATAAAAAAAAACTGTTTTTTTGGTTTTTTCAATAAAAACCATGGTTTTTGCCAACCCTGTTTAGTAGAGAGATTAGAGTGGAGATGAAATACATTCTTGGGAAGCTTAATTGCTTACTGAAAACCCATCTCGCTGTCTATAGCGGTTATTATTCTATAACGATCATCTGGAAGTGATTGATTTCTACCAGTTCTGGTTTGAATAGAGGGCTAAGAGAGATGGTACATATTCTTAGAACGCTAAATCGATTCCAAAAAACCTCTTATCGCTGTCTTCTATCGTTTATATTTGGTGTAGATCAATATTGAAACCTAAGTTGTAGTGGGCTTCTATTACTTCCGGTTTTAGTAGAGAGTTAAGGATGGAGATGAAATGTAATCTTGGGGTAGGCTTAATCGATTGCAACAAACAGCTGCTCGCTCTTGCTGTTTTTGCTCTATAATAACGTAAAAACCGGAAATTGTTTATTTCTATTGCTTCTGATTTGAGTATCGTCTTTATCATCAAACTCTATTCTGAACTTTTGATCCTGTTCATCTTCACCAAATTTCATGGTGATCCATTAAGTAGATTGTTAACTTTTTGTCGAGGGCACACATACATACACACACAGACAAGGTAAATATATAAAAGAGTTTTGATAAACCAAACTCCTTAAAAATTTACTAATTGAAAATTAAATGAATCTTTATGCCGGCTAGTCACACGGTTATGCTGGCTAGGTTAAAGGAGGCGGTGATGATGAGAAACTAATGAAATGGTGAAATGAAGAAAGTGTGAGGAAACGGGAGAACCCCGAGAAAACCCAATCACTTGGTGTTTGTCCATCACAAAGCTCACTTGGCGCGAATGGAATCGAATTGAGAACCCCATGCACCAGTGGTGAACGCTCTACCACTAAGCCACCGGAGCCCTAAATTCACTAATTGCCATCATGTACTTATAATAAAGCTTCATTTACTCATTAATGAGAACATTTTTTTCTGCAATCTGAAAAGTATTAGCCATGACGAAGCCTTCAGGTTAGCGACGTAATTCAGTATATGTGGTTCGTATGAAGAATTACAACAAAGGCACAATTAAAGTAACTTTACATTTGGTTCATAGTATTAGATTGTTATTTCAATTTTATATTGCATCCTTCGTTAATAGCGAGTGTAAACATTTTTTTTTTTTTTTTTTGTATATTTTGAAATGTCGGCCAAAAAATAAAATCTGTAAAGAGATTTCACGGTGTTCGTATCTCTAGAACGGTCAGAATAGATTAAACTGTTTATTTCTGTTGAAAAGCTTCTATCATCCCAATAGATCGACTAGAGAACTATATTTCCATCAGTGAAAGAAACAAACAGAAAGTCACAAAATGTAGGTTAGTTAATTTGTTTTCAGGGTTGGCAGAACCTAGGTTGTTAGTTAGGCTTAGTTAGGCAAAATTTTTTGTCTGTTTGCTTAAATCAGATTTTGTGGTTTAAATAGATTTGTTCTAGTTAATAACATTACACATGTATAGAAATAATTTTGTTCGGCCTCCTTATGCAACAGCAGGGTTATGAAGAACAGGATCTTGAGTTTAAAGTAAGATCCGAAACACTACTCGGTTTTCACTCGAGAGTGGACTCGAACCTGGGATTGGGGCCGCGGTGGCTCAGTGGTAGAGCGTTCACCTCTGGTGCTAGGGGTCCCGGGTTCGATCCCAGTCCAGTGAACTTTGTGGTGGACAAACACCGTGTGCGAAGGTTTTCTCGGGGTTCTCCCGTTTCCTCCCACTTTCTTCATTCCACCATTTCATTCATTACTCATCATCACCGTCTCCTTTAGCCTAACCGACATAACCGTGGGACGTAAAACTGAAAGATTTCATTTCGAACCTGGGATTCCCTGATTTCAAAGCTGACGAGTCTACTGACTCAGGCCGCGAGAAACCTTATTGTACTGATCATGCATATTTGTGAATATTTTAAAGAGCCACTTGAGAAGGATAGAAAGATACAGAGATGAAATCACTATACAGAGATATACACATTATTAAAATAAATGGACAGTTTCCAAAGACTACGGATCTAATTTAATCCAAGTTAGCTCACCGATTCAGAAATATAGCAACTTAATTTAATTTGCATGTTAATAGAAAGTCATTAAAGATACGGATCATTTGGGTTCACTCTGGCTCTGAATCATTCATACATATACATATGCAGAAAATAGTTTTTTTGATTTCAATGAATCACTTACATTCATGTTTCCTGGGTTTGTAATGTATGAGAAAAACTCCAATAAAGTTAATAGATCAAGACAATATTTGTAGTTTTTATTTTGAATGTAGTAGGATAATAATAATAATAATAATAATAATAATAATAATAATAATAATAATAATAATAATAATAAAACTACTACTAATATTACTACTACTACTACTATCAACTCATGGACTTATAAACAAACAAAACTTGCTTTCGCAAATATAATTTTACAATTGCGCACATCCTTTAAAGAATGAATGGGAAATTTACATCTGAATATAATATGAAGGGTTAGTAAATAAAATGTGATAATCCACAAACGTGTATTTATCAAGTTTTTTTTTCGAACAGACTCATTGAAGACTTAACGGTGAGAATATTATAGCCCTGCAGAGAATGGAACCGAAACTCCTTGATTAGGTACAATTTACGCAGATGGTTTGATATATTTGAAAACGTCATCATGAAGTTTACACTAATTGTGGCATTTTTGCTTTTAAATTTACTCTTTTGGTTTAAACCAGGTGTTTTTTTCTTTTCTTTTCTTTTTTCTTTCTTTCTTTTTTTTTTAACTGCTTTAAACTGGTCAACCCTGCTGTACTTCCTATTTCAGTGGAAGCTTCAAATAGTTAGAAACAAGTGACGCAAATATAAAGATTATTGAAGAGAAAAGAAATGTTTCTAAAGCTGACTTAAGGATTGGACGACTTTTGGAGTATATTATGAATGGGTAATTACAGTATAATGCATAGATTATATTGCGTGGAAGACTTAATCACTTACTGATAGCGGGAGGTAATCTTAAGTAATATTTATTTTATTTTTAAAATAATAATAAATACTTTGTCCCTTACTATAGGTTTTTGTTCTGTGAGCAAGGACAGTATTAATTATTTACTTCAAAAAGACTCAGGTGGCAATGGTCTTGTGATTGTTGTTGGAGGTGCTTCAGAATCTTTCTATTGCCGACCAGGAAACTATACAATCATTTTGAAAAACCGTAAAGGATTCGTGAAATTAGCGTTAAAGAACGGGTAAGTAGAGAAATATTAATATCTTAGAGGTGCATATTTCATACTATAAGAAGGGGTATACACGGTTAATAAAGTTATGACAAGATGGTGCTACGCGTAGTTACTAAACTAACTACTAGAGCCAAATTGGTTGTCCTTTCAATCGTACTGCTGTATGGCAAAAGTGCACTTGTGTGACACTGTGTGATGTGTGTTTATAGGAAGAAAATCCCAGTTCGTTTTGTGGGTCTACACAGAGATTTAAAAAAAGAAAATGATACACCGTTTCACGCTTATGTTACACTGTTTTTCGAGATAGGAAAATGATTTATCTGAGAGAGTATTTAATGTGTAAAATCAGGTTTATTGTCGTAGCCCACTTACTGGTTCCTTAACTGCAGGAGCCTTGTTCAATTGCTTTAAAGTTAGATTTCTTATTATTTTAATCATATGTGAGAGTAGTTTATAATTTCCTAGAAAACTTAAAAGCAATTCATAATTTATCTATAAAAAATTAGTCACCTGTAGCAAGGTTAAGCTGACAGATTACGCAAAGGGTAGGAAATTAATTAGAGCATTCAGTACATAATTTTCATACTCGCATTCACAAAATGCATGAAGCGATATTACGTATCGATATGTAACAATTTAAGCTTTGCTGTTATTTTCTACTTGACTCCTGTTCTAGATAAAACAAAGAAGTAACAGAAGGTAAAATTTATGTTGGAAATTGAAACGGACACAAAGTGCTACAAATAATTGTACTGGGCCCAAAGTGCTTCAGAAGGATGCAAATACTCTACTTTGAATGTTTAGTTGTCATGAATGAATCTATGCAAATTAGATAGATATATCGTAGGTTATTATCTGGACTCTCGTGTATGTTCTCTTGTCGATAGAGTCTAATTATGTTAAGATGTACTATGTAGCTAGGTTTGATCCGTCTTGGTAATTGAAGCAATTAATCTGGAATATTAAAATATCGCACAATAAAGGACTCAATAAGTATCAGCGTATTTACGTTGTGAAGTTGTTTAAACACACTAACCATAAACTCTATAGTTACAGAACGTAATGAATAGATTTATAGGCTTTCTCATATTTGGTCTCAGCTGAAGCAATTTTGTTCTTTACTTTTAAGAGTAATCAATATTTGAAAGTATCATTTTAACGACTCTCTGTTTTGAAGATTACTAATAGTTTATTATATAAATCATTTGTACTGCATAAAAATTATGTTTTGATATATGTATTTCCAATTGATTAATTAGCCTTGAACTTTTTCTTTTCTTCAGCACCGAGGCTATATAAGACGGGACTAATTGCTAAAATTGGAATCCAAACTACTACTCGAGTTTGTATTTGAGGTAGTCATTTCATCATGGGCCAACCTCGTAACCAAACAAAGAGCTACATGGTTATATGTTTAGCATACGCGTCTTTGACGCGGGAGTTCCGGGTACGATTTCCGGTGGGTTCTCAGTGGTTTGAATCCGACGTTAAGTTCGTATCTTATAGTCATACTTCTGAAAGGGACGCTAAACCCGAATCCTAATGCCTTGGCCACGTGACCGCAAAGATGAATATTTTCAAATGTCATAAGTACATTAATGCATTGTTGTATCTTATGAAACTTCTTAAGTGTATTAATTCTTGATTTAACTAAAGTACTGCCACTGACACAAGTCACAAATGCATTTATCGATTGTTGTTTGTTAACAGTAATGATCACGATATCAATTTCTTTCAAGTGAAAATGTAATCTTGTCATCTAATGTACAATTACGAATCACTGATTTATTTCGTCTATATCGTGTAGAAGAATAATTCAAAACTGATTATTTCAGGGGGGCAGAGGGGGAACCCTTCCCGGGAGCAAAGAAATTCCCTGGGACATTCTTCAAATCGAGTACTAGTTTCAGCCCCTGTTTATTTCGAATCTTCCTCAGAAAAAAAAAAAAAAAAAAAAAAAAAAAAAAAAAAAAAAAAAAAAAAAAAAAAACGAAATCGTCATTAAGTCTGCACGTTTTATTTGGTTATAAAGAAATAAAAGTGAAAGCAAATTATGAAATACGCCTTTTCCGATCAAGAATTTGAACACAAAAATTGAAATCAATATTTTGAGAAGCATCGGTAGTTCCGTTTTTGCAGTGATTTATTTGTGGATTTTGTAGAAGGGGAGAATGTTTATGCAAGATTGTGTTCTGTATAATAGAACAACTTCAAAGTCGGGTTGGGACAACGTTATTTTTAAACCTACGTACTTTAAAATTGTGGAACTAGTTTGATAGGCGGTCCCAAAGTTCCTAATTTTTTTCACCTTTTAAAAAACAATTTTATTGTAAATACGAGTAGGTACGTTAGATAAGATTTTGAGTTGAGTTGAGTTGATTTTGAGTTTAACGTCCCGTTCAGCAGCGAGGCTATATGAGACGTGGACCTACTGATTAACGTGGAATCCGAACCACATGAGCTCCCGCCGGGAATTGAACCCGGGTCTCCCGCGCCAAAGGCGCGTACGCTAACCGCTTAGCCACGGAGGAGCTCTAGATAAGATTTTGTTAGGTAGATTAGTTTACATGTGTTACCTTCCTGCTTTTCGTCCTACTGCTGAAGACAAGTGTGCAGCATCCAGTAGAAGCCCTATAGTTACATTGCAATTTGCCCAACTTGTCATAACAAGTGTCACACTCCTACGTAAAACAGTTTTATTATGACAAATAATTCTTTAGTCCGTTCTAATTTGGTCTTTAAAAACCAAATTCCTCGCCCGAACAATAAATACGATAAAAGGTAAGAGTTTACTTTGGGCAGAGCAGTGATAGGTGCACGTACACTTGAACCTAATTTTATTTAAATAGAAGGGGAAAGACGGTATTAAATGTCATTCCTCATATCATAAATGAGTTTTTGCACTTGCTCTACTCAATAAAATTAGATTCAGGGGTGTATGACCCTAGCACTGTTCTGCTGAAAATAAACTTCTGTTCAACAAACCATACTGGTATTAAAACAAATCCAGAATTGAACAAAGACTGTAATCTGGTCTCCGAAGAATCATGAGCATGTATTAAACAATTACCAATATGATGCTGCCTAGAAAGAAAGAAAGAAAAAAAAAACTTTACCTTTTCTTTTACTTTTACTCTCGAAATTGAAACAGCCATTGTAGCTTACAATATTTACAGTTTTTACAACTAAATCACAAGAAAGGTTTGACTGCCGATTTCACCTTGAGCTAAGTATGTTGAAGCATGACTTACGGCGTGTTATCTAACACTATCTTTAGAAATTAACAATATTTTCACAGCGTACCTCACTTTAGAATATTGAAGCAATAGGAGGTTGGTTTACATCTGATACCGTCTTTTTCAGTTGGTTTGTCGGTAGCAATATGATGTCCATTTTTTTATCCAGCTGAAGGCATACTTTTCTGCATTGAAAGATGTAATATCTGGCCCATTAACGTTTATGGAAAGAAGCGATTCGAGGGTTTTTACAGATAAATGGTTTCTAGCGTCAGTATGCTGTAAGTTTAAGTTGGAAAAGCCTCTCTTGCGCTCTGCAGAAGAAACTGAAAGCAATTCTATGAACAATTCTTCGGGAAGCAATTTTATAAACAAGACCAACATAGCTCGCGACAATAAACATACTGAAAAAAATAAAGAATCGCTACTAAAACATGAAGTTGAATCATTGCACTTCAAAACAGTTTGTAGCTTAAGAAAGAGGGAAAATATCTTCCCAGGATGGGAAGACTGAATTAAGCCTAGAGACAGGGAAGTCAAAATTTAGAAGGGGAGAAATTCCCAGGTTTCCCTGGCTACAAATAAATCCCTGCGTTTTTGTACTCTAAATAGCTATATACTTAAAAGTTTCCTGTTAATAATATGTGCTAACTTTATTTATTATATTTAACAGTGCTTCGCTTGTGCCAGTATTTTCGTTTGGAGAAACCGAGATTTACGACCAGGTGTCAACTCCTCAAGGTTCATTGATACGCCGAATACAAGAATACTTAAAGGAGAAGACTGGAATTGCACCAATAATATTCCTTGGGCGTGGTCTCTTACAATATAATTTTGGTGTCGTACCCAAAAGGAGTCCTTTGACTGTTGTTGGTAAGATACAAATTTAGTTATTACTGAAAGTAAATATGGTGTTATTAGTTCTGATTTCTTTTATTAATCAATAAAAAATTTTAGATAATGAGTGTAAAAGGTGTGTTGGAATATGCAGTTGTAAGGACAGATCAGATAAGAAACAAAAGCATTGAAAATATAGTGCCAGAGAGAACAGAAGGGAATTTAGGATTTGAAACAAGTTGTGACTAAACTGATATTATTTCCTTATTGGAGCTCCCTTGTAGCTAAGCGGTTAACGTACGTACCTTTGGTGTGGGGCACCCGGGTTCGATTCCCCACGGGAGCTGGTGTGGTTAGGATCCCACGTTAAGCTGTAAGTCCATGTCTCACATAGCCTCGCTACTGAAAGGACGTTGAACTGAAAATCAAATCAAATCAAATCTTTCCTTAAATTGCATAATATATCCTTGGCTATAATTTTGGTTGATTAATCCTTCAAGGGGGCGGCGGTAGCTCAGTGGTAGAGCGTTCACCCCCTGTGCATGGGATCCTTGGTTCGATCTCAACTCGCGCCAAGTTGGCTTTGTGCTGAGCAAACACCGTGTGGGTGGGTTTTCTCGGTTCTCGCGTTTCCTTCCACTTTCTTCATTTCACCGTTCCATTTATTTCTCATTATCACCGTCTCCTTTAACCTAACTGGCATAACCGTGGGACGTAAACCTTTTCTTTCTTTTTTTTTTTTAAAATCTTAACTTTTGACTGGTCACTTTTTACATCTAAATTCAGCGAGACTTGTTACTCCTTCTTGTATGCCTTCTATTTCTTGAGTAATAAAATATTGCCCAAAATCGTCCGTAATTTGTAATCCTGACCTCCATGTTTCTTTTGTTACGATATTCAATCCAAAGCCATGGATAGTGTTGTTAATTTGTAATGGACCTAGAATAAACTTAAATTACTTATACATTTCAAATTTCTTTGAGAGAAATATATGTAACATGCGGTAAACATCAACAAACACTTGGTGGCATCTTACTTAACGCTAATAGGATCCAATGTCGTTAATACCATGATTTTGCGTGAATATCCTGTAATATTCATAAAATTTATGCAATGTAAGGTAAACAGTGTGTTGTTTATTGTAGAATTTGCGTAAAAATGGGAACTTCAGGTTACTAGGGTGTGTTTTCTGTTGAAATGATGAATTTCCTTGTTAACATTATCATCTTTGGTGTGAGAGATATTGAGTAAATTTGCGTGGGGATGCATGTCAGATCGTTAAACTTGTATATATTTATCTCGTATAGCCTCTTAGTTGAACACTAAGCTTCCAATCAAACAAACGATGAACTGATTAAAGCAGATATGAAGTGAAAATAATGTCCGGGACTGTGTACAATAACTTATTTGCGACCCTTCCTGTCCTTCTAGTGGCTAGTACGTGGTTTCGGGGGAAGAGGGTTGGACGCGATATGGCGGTTTGTATTCCACCATAGACTGTAGGTCCACGTATTATATAGCTTTGGTGCTGAAAGGAACGCTAAACTCCAATTGGACTCAATTTTCTTTTTTTTTTTTTTTTTTTTTTTTTTTTTTTTTTTTTTTTTTACGGCATTTTCAACAATCTGAAAACATAAGTTGCCACCAGCTGCTGTTTCCCAGCTTACCGTGTCTGAATATTAAAAATGGCGAACGGAGCATACCTCGTCGACGTTTTTTTTCTCGTGTTTCCCAATGTCATTATTATTATTATTATTATTATTATTATTATTATTATTATTATTATTATTATTATTATTATTATTATTATTATTATTTTATCTAATGGATCATAAAATAATCTTTAGGAGTTATATAGCTTTTGATATCGTGTGTTCGCGAAAATCAATAACTTACTCTTACATCGTAAAGATCTAAATATATCTTAGCTATTAAATAGAATTAAATGAAACCAATAGTTTGAAACTACTTTTCAGATACTTCAGTTGTGCCAAGAATATTTTGGAAATTGTTTGCGAAAAATAATAAAATTTAAAAAAGAAAAATTCCATTACAATAAAGATAATTGAATAATGTAACTAGGTGTGGACGTTTTACCTGAAATGCTCGCTGTCAATATAGTCGGGAGAAATAAAAAAAAGTATAAGCAGAAAATATACTTGACATGTCGCATGGTTATTGGCTTCACAGAAGTTTTATGATAAACTACAAGTCATGGAACCCCATGTTTTACGCTTTCCTTATTCCTTATTGCCACGGACGCCAACACAAGAGGTCTACCGTCGCACATCTATACCAACACTCTTATCACATCTGTACAGTCTCCGCTCTCGGTACATTCAACACCGTATAGCAGATGCTCATCCACTCACTATAACCCCCGTTGTCGTATATACTATCATCATCCATTCATCCATTGCATATAATTTCGTCATTGAACTCCTTTGTTTTCTAACTAAAAGGCTCCAAGTGTTTGAACCCGCTCTGAGTAGACCCAGAGCAGAAGATTAACACCCTCTCGTTTTATATAATATCATATATCCTTGTGTTCTCTTACTGCACTTCGTTTCATCATATAAATTACATACCATGCTCAGGTCACCTTCTTCTGTATGTCTACCAGATAAACATATTAATAAATTCTAGTACCCATCTCCCAATGATACTACCAATAAATGAATGCTCATGGCCCCAAAGAAGGCGTTACCTTCTTCTACGGCTTGCCCATCTTCAGATGGGAATAAAATTTCTTATAAAAAGATATATAGGGTGGAAGAGAACAAGACCGAAAAACTTCGGGAGATGATTCTACAGCTAAAAACAAGGAAAAAAGTTCAAATAAACATAGGTCCAACGCGGCGGCGTTTGCAAGCAGCAGTCGTGCAACTTTTAGCCAGCCTCATGCTTCTAAGTGCAATATTTGTCGAATAAATAGATATATTGACGTTGGGTCAAAAGAATGTAACGACAGTCACACCCCACCAAAATGATGGTGCAAACAGAAAGGAGCAGAGCGAACTGCACAAGGGGACTCCCCAAAGGGAGAAGGAGATTCAACAGATGAGATACAGTTAGGGGACATGAAAATAAATAATACGTACAAACATAAAATGACCTGGTTATGTTTAGCGTACGTACTGAATGATCGATTGGAATGTGCAAATGGGAATTCCTGACTGCAGCGTCGGGGAGCAACGTATACGACACAATACATCACGAACGAGATGGTTTGTTGGACTGATGGTAACGCAAGAAGGACGGTATCGCTCCCGAAACTTGTTACCTACAGCGATGTCCGAAAGAAAAAAAAAATGGCAGAATTGGGGAGAAAGGTGTTGAGTTTTATTACTCTATGTATAACGCAGTTGAGACACCTTTGCTAATAAGGACTGTACACACTGTCTACAAGAATACAAACATCAGCAATAAATCGATTATTATTATTATTATTATTATTATTATTATTATTATTATTATTATTATTATTATTATTATTATTATTATTATTATTATTATTATTATTATTATACCGTCCTTCTTACATTACTGTCGGTCCAACAAACCATCTCGTTCGTGATGTATTTCTGTCGTATACATTGCTCCCCGACGCTGTGGGGAATCCCCATTTGCACGGCCCAATCGATCATTCAGTACGTACGCTAAACATAAGCAGGTCATTTTATTTTTGTACGTATTATTCATTTTCACGTTCTCTACTATATTTCATTTGGTGAATCTCCTTCTCCGTTTGGAGAGTCCCCTTGTGCAGTTTGCTCTGCTTCTTTCTGTTTGCGCCATTATTTTGATGGGATGTGACTTTCTTTACATTCTTTTGGCCCGACGTCAATATCTCTATTTGTTCGGCAGGTATTGCACTTAAAAGAAGGCGGCTGGCGAAACGTCTCACAGGTGCTGCTTGAAAACGCTGCCACGCTGGACCCATGTTTATTTGAACTTTTTATCCTTATTTTTAGCTGTCGAATCAGCTCCAGAAGTTTATCGGTGTTGATCCCTTCCATACGTTAATTTTTCCAAGTCGGATAAATCAAAAGTCGATACCTACCTATCAAACCACAGGAGGCAATTTTTCGCACAAGAAATAAGATATAAGTCATGTCTTAGAGATTATACAGAAGGAATTCAGGAAAGAAGAATAGATCGCGAAGTTCGCAGAAGATTGTCGAGTTCCCCAAGAATATCTTAAGTCGTTATAGAAATAAAACAGACATTCGAGAGTAAGACTTCCGATCCAATGTGCTTGACAAGTTGAATTGTTATTTTCTGGAGTGCGGAACATTAATATTAAAAATGAAAAATCAAAATATCTTCTGATTGATAATTTCGGTGTAAAGGTATTATTTTCGGATCATGGTGGATCTAGCTTAGATGAAATTACAAAGCATGGGCGAGAGAGAGTAGAGTGATCGTTACTTTTCCGTTGGGCTCTAAGTTGGTATGTTGAAAAGCTGAAATGAAATGAAGGGATAGATATACAAAAACTGGGTAACTATGGCTATATATTCACTTGCACACATCATTTAATATTCTCGTAAGTCACTCTTGACTTCTATAGTTTAAAGAAGCCATTGACAAAGGTAGTGGGGAGGGAGGTTGCATTAATAATGTCGTCAATGTGTGATTTTACTCATGTGACATCTTTAGTAGCCGCTCAAAATAAACACGGGTCGGAGGCATCCTTTATTTTTATATGATTTACAATGCGATAAGTAAGAATCCAAAGAAAAGTTTTTGGAAAATTGTGTGTAACCATGCTCTATTGCGGGTTGACATTTATTTATTTAGATATTATTATATTTTATTGTTACAAATACGTTAGCATATTTCCTAAAGGGCACTGATGATGATAGTATTAATGTAAAACTATCATAGTCTATAAAATACAAAAATATATTACATTATTATTTTCAACAATGCTTTATTTCCATGGTTACTGCTTTCAGATGGTTTACGGTTTTAATTGTGAAATTAGTGACGAAAAAAGTGTTGTGTCTATACTTGAGACAGCATTGTAAGAAATGTTCATATAATGCACAGTGAGAGCAGAAAACAGTTTTCGTTATTATTATTTCTACGTAAACGTCTAGATACAAATTTTAACTATTCGCCTCCGAGACCGTTTCATCTTCCGAAAACTTTTTCTTTTTGTATGAAAAGTTGGTACGTACAGTATATAAATATTAGAATAGAATTAGTGGTAGCTTATCATCAGTTACAAATTAGTGTTTGTAGTGCTTTTTTTTTTCTTTCTTCGAAATTTGAAGCAAGTGGAAGAAGTGTAAACATTACTTTCCTCTAAATACATACAAAAAGGGAGGTAGTTGCACTGCAGGATACTTCACAATTGATATGTATCAATGGATATCACAAGAGAGCTATAAATCGGCTAGATGTTGCCCACATGGAAAATGGGAATGCTTTAATGGAAATGCATTCTGGTTGGGTGTAATAATAATAATAATAATAATAATAATAATAATAATAATAATAATAATAATAATTACTACTACTACTACAACTACTACTGCTACTTCTTTGGTATGGCAAAAAGGTAGGAGGATCTTAGGAAAGTAAATAATACATTTTTCATTGAGTTGGTGTGATGTCGTAGGATCCAGTTGAGACTTTTGTGTCTGTCACGGTGTGTCTTGGTTTTCTTAAACAATAGAATTATGTATTAAATAATAAAATACTTTTGATGCGAAATTTATTTTTAATCATCTGGTATATTTCATTTCTTTAACTTACTGGGAATAACGTTTGGCAGGTATTCTCAGAAAAGCAGGTGAACCACAACATTTTACATTCTTCTAACTGCTTCTTGGTATATTGAGAAACAGAACTTCCACTTGAGAACGAAATGACAATATTCTAAGGCAGTAGTTCTCAATCTAATTCCTATTACATCCTCTTGCCAGCGACCCCCCTTATAATTTCTGGTTTGTAATAAGCATGTGTGGGATTTTAAATATACCTATAGCGGAGATCTCATGATATCCATCTATTTTTATAATAGTAGAATAAATTTCTTATATATAGTGGATACAGTAACTTCCCTAAAAGCGAATGGATTAAAACCAAATTTTTTGGTCAGTTCATTCATCTTTCGCTTATCTTCGCGACTGCTAGGTTGAGAAACCGTGCTCTAAGGTATAGGAAACTTACGAACCAGAAATTTTAAATGATTGAAAAATCATCCAAGTGGCTGCCATTTGCAGTTTTTGAAATTTCAGTATTGCTATACGTAGAACACGCATCCAAAGTCCTAAACACCCTAACAATCTTCCTTTTCGTTCTTCCTAAACCAAAACCTTCAACTCTCTACTTTTTTAAAATATTAATTCTTATTTATTTCTACCCTCATGCCCTACAAACTAAAAACGCTCATCATCTTCTCAGGTACCTCTCAATTCTACCAACTATATATATCCCTAATTAATGATTGTGTGGACTTTGTGGTGGACAAACACCGTGCTCGTGGGTTTTCTCGAGGTTCTCCCGTTTCCTCCCACTTTCTTCATTCCACCATTTCACTCATCTCTCATTATCACTGTCTCCTTTAACCTAACCGGCATAACCGTAGGACGTTAAACTTAAAGATTTCATTTAATTTTCTAATTAACGATTATCGTTTCTTCTCTTTCTTCAAAATAACGACGAAAACAGTCCAACCGAATGCAAAAGCGTAAGATTATAAATGATGGAACAATTTCTCAATTTCCTACGGAGGTTTCGTTGCCAAATTGTATAGGTGAATTTGTGTGTCAGAAATTTTTATTTTATTGTATTTTATTTATTTTTTGTTACTAATGATTCAATCTCTGTGTTTTGAGCTCCTCCGTGGCTAAGCGGTTAGCGTACGCGCCTTTGGCGTGGGAGACCAGGGTTCGATTCCCGGCGGGAGCTCATGTGGTTCGGATTCCACGTTAATCAGTAGGTCCACGTCTCATATAGCCTCGCTGCTGAAAGGGACGCTAAACTAAAAATCAACTCAACTCAATCTCTGTGTTCATTCAAGTTGCCTTTGTTGAAGTTCAATCGTGGATCTTTTGTCTTAATAGGGCTCATAGACTAATATTTCTAATAACGAGCACATATTATGTAAAATGTGTACTTCTTTAATGGCATATTTTGATTCGCCTAAGTGTGTGGACGATTCTAAAACTGCTAGATTTCGTATAGAACTATGTTCTCAATCTATATGAGATGCATATTGTTAATAATATTTTCATCATTCTTATTCTTATTGTAGTTGGCAAACCTATTGACGTAGAAAAAGTGGAAAATCCAACTCCTCAACAAATTGACGAGCTTCATGACAAATTTACCAAAAGTTTGATTGATTTGTTTGAAGAAAATAAGGATAAGTATTTGGATGTTCCAAACGCTAAACTCAATATTACGTAAAAATAATTTTTCAGCAAGGTATCTAATATTTATAACACTATATATAGTTACTGTGTAGTTATGAAGAGAAGTTTTCTGAAGTGTACTTAAATTCATGAATGAAAGTAACAATATTATAAGCAATACAACACTGACACTGTAACATAGGCAGATCTAGCTGGGTCAGGCTAGGGAGCATACAACGTTTTGGAAGAGTGTCCATGCAAGTCACAAGCTTTTCAGAGGTCAAGGTTCATTGTCTTAGTATGAATCTTTCCTGTAGTTCTTATGTGCTGTATTTCGTCGTATGAGAACTGAAGAACGTAACTCCAAGAATTGAATTTTTGTTTGCGTGGATTATGAGCATAATTCTGAAAGCCTCACTTGGTGTTATTTGAATGGTATTGAAGTTGACTTTGTTATTGGCTTTTCTGCTATACAATAATGCGTTTACTAACTTATTAAAACGACATTTGTTTGAAAAAGAAATATTTTTTTTTCCGTTTCTCGTGTAAAGCTACAAAAATGGAGTTACGTTCCTCTGGTTTTCATACGACGATTTGTCTGAGTGCCATAGTTTTTCTGGAACTAACTACTGTTACTTTTCGGGTTAGGTTGAATGCAAGAATGGCTGTTTACAGTAAATAGATTTTTTAAAATATCCAAGATATTTTCAAAACATTTCGAACACACGTCGGATTTCTGCAGGCGACAAGTATTTAAAAAAAATAAATAAAAAATAAATAAAGCCAAGGAACATAGTCTGGGTCCGATAACTGGAGGTCTAGTGTGATGTACAGTAGATAGTAACTTTGACGCGATTCTTAGTGTAAAATTTATATTATTTATCTGGAAGCAGAATAGCAATGTTTCGAAAGGTAAAAAGTTTTGGAAATGGGACATTAAACTAGTGTTTGTTTAAATAAAAGATCATGTTTATGCCTTTGACTCTCACCATAGGGATATATTTTCCCTTTTTAATAGTAAATGCGACCATTGATCTTCAAGACCTTTATCGGCAAATATATTGCTCTTTAATTTTGTCGAACACTGTGTCTAAGAGTGGTAAATCTGAACTGTATTTAGGAACCCGCCATATAACCTCGGCCGTGTTGATGAACATTCGTCGTTTGTCCGTATCTGGCTCTGTTTTACTAAGAATTACTTGTTGCTTTATAAGTAGCAGCATTTTTTTTTTTTTTTTCACGTACAGCTGCATCACCAATTACCACTTTCATAAACAAGTTCTTAAAATAAATTTCGAGTCACTTTAGTGTACTATTTTTAAAAAATAATCAATTGTAGTTGACATCCTTTAGGTAATGAAAAGTCAGTTTTATTTCGAATGACTTGTGATGCTTCTGCTTTGGAAATTATTCTCTCGACATATATAGTACATAGGAACAAACTATAATTTACAACTTGCCAGTGTTAATCTTGGATTTACAAACTGGAAAAATAGGCTTAGAAATCTGATTAACTTCTATTGGAGTCGTTTCTCAGTTTCCAGACAAGATTTTACTTTCATCGTGAAGTTTTGTACACTACATGACATTTTATTGTGTATTATAACTGGTAATTACATTCTAAGATTTGATATTGATAAAGAAGATATTTAAAGCATGTTGAATTACAGTAAAGCCCTGATTATCCGCTAGTGCCGCGATTATTTTTTTAGCCCTACTGCAGTCGCGCTTAATTGTTTTTCATAAGTAGTGGCTGCGAACTGACACTCCGCATGCAAATAAGTACTGAATGTTCTAAAACTGAATCAATATTTCCAACGTAGAGTAAAGGTTTCTGTACATATTTTAAAGGTTTTATTATGTTTTTTTGTACAATAAAACATAGCTTTTGTGCTAAAGTATATTTTTTGCTTCATGTTTGTACCTCAATTTTAGACTTCTTTCGGATTATCCACGGTGTATTGTATTGTATTTATTTCTTTTGTATGAACTTAGAAGTACGAGGAATGTCCTCAAGTAAGTGTAACATGCGTCATATGTACAAAAAATTTACATGAGTAAAATAAAGTAATATTACATTGTCATGATATTTACGTACTCCTCAATCGTATAACAAGAATTTTCTAATAGAAATGATTTTAATTTTTGTCTGAATCTTTTCATATTTTCTTCATACTTTATATCAATAGGCAACATGTTGTACAACTTAACACCACCATAACTTACACTTTTTTGATACATTGCTGACCAGTGATTACACAAATGAAAATCATTCTCATTTCGCGTATTATGATTATGTACATCCTTGTTTGTTACGAATGCCGATGAGTGTTCTTTCAAATACAAAAAGAGACGATACAAATATAAACTATCCAGTGGAAGTATATTGACCTCCTTGAACAAATGTCTACAAGAAAAAATCGGCTTCTTATGACAAAGTATTCTTATGGCTTTCTTCTGAATTTTGAAAACATTAAATCTCTGATTTGAATTTCCCCAGAACATGATACCATATTGCAAGATAGAGTTCGTATTTGCCACCCAATTCCCTGAATAATCTGTGCTTTACTGTACTACCATTACTACCTTTTGTCTTACCATTGCCGATGGTATTCCTAAAAATCAGTAAGATTGAAACTGCTTTCAGTAGACATGTTTTACTTGTTATTACTGAAATATTTTCGTAATGTGAAGATACATGAAGTTGTAAAAATTTAGAACCACTGTTTATGGTAGTTA